>NW_019417721.1:36983-45433 GCF_000390285.2 Anoplophora glabripennis | reverse complement strand
CCACGTTTCCTTATTAGCTAACCACCCTGTATGTTGTTTTGAAGGTCTGAGTATGGCTAATGACTTTTCACGCCAAGCAAAACTATTTATGAATATTGACTTTTTCCCTTAAAATGCGAAATAAGCAAAATTACAAGTATAGTTAAATAGTTAAATCCATCCGGGGACACACTGTATATATCAGGTGTAGGAAACTACATGACTATGTGTTGGCAGGCTTCCATAATCCTATGACCCCATAACTCCATAACCTGGGGTGTGCGATTACAAAGTCATCCGGCTGTGTCTATACCGAAAAATTATAAGCGTATTAGCTTGATTGTACAATCAATGATCAGGAGTTTTTGCGATCAAAATCGTTCAAACGACGTTATGTGGTTATGGGGTTGTAGGGTTGTAGTGCAGTAAGATCGTCAATTTCATTATTTTTCCAATCGGTCACTACTCAAGTCGGTTTGGAATCGAAAAAACCGCTTTTTAGAAGAGTTTCTTGAAAAATTAGGGTCAAAAAACAAACCAAAACGGAAATTTTGACTTTAAATTCGGANGTTCGAAGCTATGTGTTATATTATCTTTCAGAATTCTCTGCAAATGGCTTTTCCCTCTCAAAAAACTAATACTTTACTCTTGGCACAAATCCACGTTTCCTTATTAGCTAACCACCCTGTATGTTGTTTTGAAGGTCTGAGTATGGCTAATGACTTTTCACGCCAAGCAAAACTATTTATGAATAATGACTTTTTCCAATCAGTGACTACTCAAGTCGGTTTGGAATCGAGAAAACCGCTTTTTAGAAGAGTTTCTTGAAAAATTAGGGTCAAAAAACAAACCAAAACGGAAATTTTGACTTTAAATTCGGATTTATCAGATCAAAGTACTATGATGTTCACAGATCTAGTCCAAGGACCAGCCCATTTTTTTTGTGGCGCTGTCTAATTAAAAAATTGTTGTTATTGATACTATTTTCTAACTTCAACATCATGTATCTCTAAGCGAACTATCACCTGGTGAAGTTTTTTATTAAAACCTGAACCATCTTATAGAATACTAGCAACCCGCCCCGGCTTCGCACGGGCAAATATAAAATAGCCTATGTTACTCCGAGGAGATGTAGCTTTCGGTAAAATTGGTTGAGTAGTTTTTGAGTTAAATCGTAACAAACAAAAAATCAATCATCTTTCATCTAATGCGACCCTAATATTAATTTTAAAATAATTCACGATATATCTATATACCTAAAGACAACAAACGAACTCAAAACTAAAAATGCAAAACCTTTAAATTTAAAACAATATAGGTAACTACCAACAATGTGAAAACAAAACGAATTAAATTAAAGTACCTATGTTCAGGACTATCAATTTTAATTAATAAGTAAGTAGTTAGGTATCTAACTACCTAAAGAAAACAAACACGAAACAAAAATGCGACTATGAAGTTTTAAATGATTCACAATAAGAAAAAAACAAACAAATTATTAAAACTCAATGAAATAAAAGTATGTTTGCAAGTATCTATGTATGTTCCGACTACCTAAAGACAACAAATACAAAACAAAAATGTGACCTTAAAATATCGAACGCAATTATAACTTTCCAACAACACCCAGAAAGAAAACACAGTCGTCAGTCGTCACCTCCATTCGCTCCAAGTCAGTTTATTAAAGGATCACGCGCGCGTTATCGTTCGGCTTATTAGCTAAACAGTAGGCAAGACGGTGCGGGGGGAGGGTCGGCGATCGCATCAAGCGAAGCGAGGCGCTTGAATTTTATTCTCGCGTCCGTAATTTTTTTGCGATTACTCCTAAGATATTCATTTAAATTATATGGTGTAAAAGAGTAAAATAATGTGCATGAAATGCTTAAAGCCTCTAACTTATTTAAAATGATAAGGATTAATACCGTATTTGTGTAAATAGCTTTTACATTACCGCTTTATAATTGCCAATTTTTTAAAGTATTAAAATGGATATAGGTAGTATGTTATCTTTAACATATAGACATATGCCATCGCGGACTTTTCTGTAGGCATATATAAGATACACAATTCCACCATACATTGATACACTACATAAACTTTCGGACCCCCCCGGCTCGGACGCGAGGCGCGGGGTCACGGGGCGCCCGCGCGGCCCGGTCGAATCACGGCGACACGAAATTAATTTCGTTGCGCATTATTTTGATTTTGCTATATCTCCTAAGGTATTCATTTAATTTGCATGGTGTAAAGGGAAAAAATAATCTTCATGAAATGCTCAAGCCAACTAACGTATTTAAAATGATAAGGATTAATACCGTATTTGTGTAAATAGCTTTCCAATTACCGCTTTATAATTGCCCATTTTTTAAAGTATTAAAATGGATATAGTATGTTATCCTTAAGAGATAGACATATGCCATCGCGGACTTTTCTGTAGACCTATATAAGATACACAATTCCACCATACATTATTTTGTTATATCTCAAAGGGTTTAGGCAGCGTTTTCGTTGAAAGCTCCCAGACAGCTTATTTTTTTCCGATACCTCCAACAAATATCGTTAATGTATACAAAAACTTAACAAATTATATACTAAAACCTTCCTCGAGAACCACTCTATCCATTGGTGGAAACAGCATGAAAATCGGTGCAGTAGTTTTTGAGTTTATCGCGAACAGACAGACGCGGCAGGGAACTTTGTTTTATAATATGTAGTGAAGTAAGAACGTATTTCTAACTAAAAGGATCAATCTGAAACATTCACTGCAAGCAAACATCAACCAAATTCCTTCTAAAGAGCACGAGTTTAAACCCCATTTGCACACAGTTTTTAAAATTAATCTTTTTAACTTCGAAGAGAGGAAGCACAATGGGAAATCTCAACTTAGCTTTTTCTATTCGAGCGTGTTTACACAAGAAATTTAATCATATTACAGCGTCGAAAGCATCCCGGTATAAAATTTCTCATTTTATTCCCTCTATGGCGTATTAATTTCCGAGTAAGAAAACTGTACGTACACCTCCATTAATAAATAAGTGGTATCGGAACTTATTTATCGATTTTAATCAAATTATAAGCTACTCCGTCACAACGGAGGATTTCCCTGGGCGAACCGACCTAATTAAAATTTCAATTAATTTGAATTCTTTATCCTTTTGCCTCCTTTGCATTATATTTCCTGGCGTTTGCAGGAGGGCCAGACTGCCTAAATATAAGCTAATAAATTCATTTAAAATACTTAAAATTAGGAGGATTTATTTACATAAAATTTGCCTTCAGCCAACTTGGGCGCCCATGGTATCGGATTAACGTTTAAAATTTCAGACACTTCAGTCATTATAATATATTTCAATAGCAATCTCCTAAGTCGCTCTGTATACAGAGTGACTCACAATAGAATCGGTATCACTAAAATAGTTATGAAATATTTACAAATTTCGAGAGAAAAATATTTCAAGTTAAGTTATTCGCGTATTCCTCTCCAGACAGCTTTAAGCGATTTCATTTGACAAATATCGTTTTATTCATTATTATTGTGGCTTTTATACTGCTCTTATTACTGTGGCTTACCTTTTACATTTCTTTCATGTGATTAAAATGGGCCTTAGATAACACAACCTCACAAAAAAAGTTGTCATGCGACACCGTTCGTGCCAACATATGTTATCCGTAGAATTTTTGCCTCCTGATTACGATTATGGTGTCAGAATTGAGCTATCACATCACAGGAATTTTCTAACCTCAAAAAACAGGTCAAAAATTTCAAAAATTCACAAAAAGGTGCTAGGAAAGATACAAAAATTTTGTTTTTCAATATTCAAATCTTTATTTATAGAGTTAAGATTCCGCCGAACGTGAATTCGCAGTCAGAATTGAAGGTTCTTTTTCTAACCTCAAAAAAACGTGTAGATTAATGTCAGATTTCACTAATTTTCAAAAAGTAACATATTCGCGCCAAATTTAGTATACGGAGGTTTTCAGAGTCGCTGATCACGGATCCAAGGTCAATTTTCGAAAATTCAAGATGGCGGATCCAAGATGGCCGACCATATTTCCAAAAAATAACCCATCGCGCCAAAGGTATACGGGGGTTTTCGGGGTCGCTGATTACGTATTCATTGTGTAATATTTTTGTTTACTTAATAACCTGAGTACCCAATCATGTTTTAATCGTCTTTTTTTCGGCTATATCTTGTTCTTTTTTCTGTAAAAGATCTATTCACGGGTTTTCTGCGTAATATCAGGTAATAATAGGTAATAGATTCAATTTTTAAAATCGAATTTTGTAAATCTGATTCGTGATCAGTGACCCCGAAAACCTCCGTATGCCAAATTTGGCGCGAATCTGTTACTTTTTGAAAATTTGGTCGGCCATCTTGGATCCGCCATCTTGAGTTTTGCGTAATTGACCTCGGATCCGTGATCAGCGACCCCAAAAACCCCCGTATACCAAATTTGCCGCGAATCTGTTATTTTTTAAAATTCGTGATATCTGATTTTAATTGACCTGTTATTTTTGTAGGTTAGAAAAAGAACCATCAATTCTGACTGCGGATTCACGTTCAGCCGGGTCTTAACCATAGAAATGAATATTTTAATATAAAAAAAATTGTATTTTTCCTAGCACTTTTTCATGAATTTTTGCTATTTTTGACTGGCTGTTCTTTGAGGTTAGGAAATTCCTGTGATTCCCATTCGTGATCAGGAGGCAAAAATACTAACATATGTCGCATGAAATATACAGACTTTTTTTTTTGTGACAGTGTACTGATGGATACTTTAATTTACAACAAAGCTAAACAAATTGCATTAGCATCTTATAAGCTCGTATGCGTTAAATGTTTTCCTGGTATACACATGCCAAATGTTGCTGGTTCAACAAATGTGTTAAAGAGGAAATTTGTGACGAAATCATGGAATTATTCTGATTTATAATGGCATAATAACGGAAACTAATAGAAAGGAGTATAAAAATTTTATAATGCATTAAAAAGGACTTTTATTTACCCCATTTCAGCCACTCATCTTCATAGTGACTGAAGGAGATCTATATATGAAATTCTGGTATATCGATTGCCAATATTTTATATAAGAATTAAGAACTTTTGAATGTAATTTTCCAAAAATTTTAAAACTGGAAATCTCAAAAAAGACGGAAAAAAAGTTTTCATTGATTAATTAATTTTTACTGAAACTATGTACTAGCACTTGTAGACAAAATAAACTGTAAAATATCCTACTTAAATATATTTTAAAAATTTCAGATACAAGGCTGATTTCAAAATCTATTAAAAAAAATTTCAGTATAAGTATCTCGTATTTTATAGTAAGACTATTGGAAACTATTAATATGTACATACTTTTGTTTTGATTGTTTAGTTTGATATTTTGACACCTCTGAAAGAAAAACTAAATAAAGAGTGAAAGGTTGTTTATGGACCTATTTTTACAAAAGCAAAAATTTCAGACAGAATTAGATTGATAAGAGATTTATAAAATCATCGATTTAGTGGTTCGGACTAAAGATTCCGACAGTAAAGAATGGCGAAATTATTACAGACATCTGTGGAATGTCTCAGGGAACCACTCTGAGTAGCAGTTTCGTCCACAATAGAACTCTTAGCACCAACAACAAGAATCGAACCCAATACTAGGTGTGAGTAGGGGTTCTGATAGCGAGTCCACCCCCACAGAGACTAGTCTGAGAACAGCAATGACGGGTTATAGATTCCTAGCAGAGATTAAAGATGCGCATAATTGCATTTCCTGTTTTTGCATAAGATTTAAATAAAGATAATTTTAGATGCAATATGAAATGATTTATTTCTAAGATAGCAGTGTCTGCTTTTACAATAATTACAGCTTCTTCCAGTATTTTAATTTCATATTTACATCTGACAATTAAATCCAACAACTTTCCCATATATCCCACTTCTGATCAACATACGAAATGTAATTTGCTGATGGGCTTGCCTGAGTTCGTACTAAACAGAATTACAAGGAAATGCATTAAAATCCCTTCTCTTATTTACTTTCGCCAGGGGCCTAACTAAATAAAACTAAATTGATGTTAAACATGCCCAACGTTCCAAACTTCCGGAACACCCATACAGTTCTAACGTTGTTTTCTACTTTTTCTTAACGTAAAAGAATTACGAAAATTATCTCCTTAGAATAGTTTTCTGATTTATCAAATTTCCGTCTCCTTTCAACGCATAAAATTTTAAATTAATGTAAAATGTAAATATTAACTTCTCCGAGGCATTCAATAGACTTGATCATGGCTTGTTAATAAATGTTCTCAATGTCTTTTGTCTTTGTTTCCAATTTGTACAATATCGTGGTTCCATGTCCGATTTGTTCTGTCCAAGTTCAGATGTTCCGCAAGGTTCTGTACTAAACCCTATTCTTTTTATAGTGTCCATCAATAGTATTGAGAGTGACGTGAATGTAAAATATTTGTTGGGAGTTGGGAGTCCGCACGGCAGATGGAGCCATTTGCGCTCCCGCGTACAATGTATTTCCTTGTCGTGACGATACGACGAAGAACAGCTGGGTCAATTGTCGGTTGTCGCACCTATGACACACTGATGAGGACTAATAAGTCCGAAACCTGTCTGTGCCTGGTGGGTTAAGGAGGTTTATCCGATTTGGAATTGACGAACAAATATTCATAAAGAAATTAATATAAGCTTATTAATATGAAGAAAATCCTCAAAAAAAAAAAGGTATGTGTAGTTTGGATACCTAAGAGACGAGATATTAATAAAATAATTTTTCACGATTTAGTACAGTCTTATGTATAAATAGGAAACCGATATCTAAGTAACCGTATGACAGCTTGTAGAAATCGATTAGGTACTTGTAAGATACATAATTTATAATAATTCTCCTTCAAACTGCTGTCGTTGACTAACTTATCCTCCATATGCGAGATAGCGGCAACACCGCGGTCTCGATGTAGCGTATTATTTGAAATTCGCAGGTGTCCAAACAAACAGAATGATCGAACGGGAGAGAGCAAACGCCGAGCCGAGCGCGCGAGCCAAGTGCCAAATGTAAAGGCTTTCTACTCACTCACTAGCGAATCTACAGAAACTTTCGTTAGACTTTAGATGGACCTCCGTACCCTATAAACCTTCTTAAACTGACTGTCAAACGATTCTAGCTATTGCACTAGGTCTTGCGAGTATAATTCAATGCCCGTAGAAGCATATAGCTCTCGGAACAGTTGTTTCTCGCAACACTGACAATTCAAATATATACACATTCGTTCTACCTATACCCAAAATATTCGTTTCATGTGATACAGGATGTCCCGGTACTTGATACAAAAAAGTCGAGTACAAATAGATGAGGTCAAATATGAGTTCTTCATATAAATTTTTTTCATACGGGCCTTCGTCAACAAGTTACGGACCCTCAAAAATCTCTTGGTTCAACGCGGCGCATCCACCATTTTTTAAAATTTATTAATAATATAATATAATAATACTTTATTTTCCTTATAGACACTAATACATGTATAGGAATAGTCAAGACTTACAAATTAAGACAGATTAGGCAAAAATGCCGAAACAGTATAAAAACATTTTTCCATTAAAAATTGCTTTAGAGTGCCCTTAAATAAATATACACTTTGCATTGATTTAAGTTCCTCAGGCAATTTATTATATATTTTAATGCCCAAACAGAGCAAATGGCAAATGAAAATCCATATTTTGTCGCGTATTGTATCTATGAAAAGAACTACTTAACATAAACTTGCTCTTATTATGAAACACGTACAGACACAATTCGAATATAAATAAACAGGGCAAAGTTAAAATTCTTAAGCTTTTAAATATTTCCCTGCATGAATAATATCTAGGAACTCCCATTATAGTTCTTAGCAGCCTTTTTTGAGCAATAAAAACCTGAGTAGTAAATGTGGAGTTACCCCAGAAACAGAGACCGTATCTCAAACGACATTCAACTTGTGCGTAGTATAAACAGCGAAGTTGTTCAATACTTAAAACCGATCTCAAATTACGAAATAGATACGTTAGAGAGGAGAGTTTCTTCGTTAGTATATCACAGTGAGCATGCCATTTCAAATGTTTATCTATATAAAGACCTAAAAACTTCACTACTTCAGAGTCAGTACTTAAACGCGTGTTATCAATGGTAAAATCTAAAGTATTACAATTTTTTTGTGAACTGTGAAATCTTAAAATTTTCGTTTTATTGATGTTAAAATATAACTGATTTTCAGAAAACCATTTTGTTAAATCATCTAATAAAATATTACAATTAGCCTCCAAATTTATACCATCACCGCTGGAAGTGATTAAGGAAGTGTCATCAGCGTAGATAGTGAAACCTGTATTTAATGAAATTGAATCGAGATCATTCATATACAACAAAAAAAGCATCGGACCTAAAATTGAACCCTGTGGTACACCCATCCGTACAGGGTACTGTACCGAACT
>NW_019417721.1:0-36568 GCF_000390285.2 Anoplophora glabripennis | reverse complement strand
TGAAGGGGTGTATTCCGGTGGCAACAAATGGTATTAATAATTGTTATAAGTCAATATAAATATAATTTTAACAATTTACTTAAAATCCATTATGGCTTTTAGCTTGATAACGGGGATATAAGACACGACTGATTTAAGGGTTGGTGAAGGGGTGTATTCCGGTGGCAACAAATGGTATTAATAATTGTTATAAGTCAGTATAAATATAATTTTAACAATTTACTTAAAATCTATTATGGCTTTCAGCCTTAGACAGAGGATATAAGATATTACCTTTTTAAGGGTAGTTGACGGGGTGGGTTCTGATGGCTACGAAGGGCAGAAATAGTATTTATAAATCAATGGGGATGTTATCTTAAAATTTTAAGACGGATTTAATGTGGTAGCAGGCTTGTTATTTGGAATAGAATACTTGGACCTTTCCAAGGGTAGTTCGTATTGACAGGGTAGTTTCCGGTGGCAACAAAGGGCGGCAATAGTTTTTGTAAATGGCTATAAATGAAACGTAAACTTTTTAAATCAAATTTAACGTGGCTTTTTAAGCTTGATTGGAGATATAAGTTATGACAGTTTTAAGGGTTGTAGACAGGGTGTCTTCCAATAGTGACAAAAGGTCCGAATATTTTTTAAAAATCAGTATAAAAGTAATGTTAACAACCTATGTCAAATATAGGGTGGTACGGGGCTAATTTTCTAAAATACATGTAACTAAGTTTTAAGGGTGGTTAATATGTGGGGTGGCTTCTGATGATGGGGAAGTGTTGTTTTCGTCTACAGAAGCCAGAATTTAGGTGGTAAAATCATTTTAAGTACGATTAAACGTGATATTACGGGTTTTCATTTTTGTTCAAACGAACGTTCGGAACTTCAGGTACATCTGAAATAGCTGTACGAAATTTTAAAATAGCTGTATCACTAAAACTTCTTCTCAAAGAAAAATTATTTTTATCAATTGTTACAGTATCTGTTATACCTAACTGACATAGCACAGTTCTGTGGTCAGATACTATATTGTCAAAAACACAACAAGGACCAGTAAATCCAAAATTTATAAAGATATGATCGATTGTAGACGCGGTAGTCTCTGTTACCCGAGTAGGCCACTTCACTAAACTAACTAAATCAAAACATGCCAATAAATTACACAAAACGTTAAAATCCTTTGAATTATTAAAGGAGTCAATATTCAAATCACCTGTAAGGATAATTTGCGTATTCGCTTTACTTATAATATTAAGTACATCGGACAATTTGTCAAAAAATATATTTACATTACCCGAAGGAGACCTGTAACAGTTTAATATTGTATGTACTGTATCAATATTATTAAATTTCCAATTTAAAGCACAAATTTCAAAATGTTTTTCGACACAGTAATTTCGTAAATCTAACAGTGCAGCATCAATATCGTTTTTAACAAATATTGCAACCCCACCCCCAGTGAAATCAGATCTACAGAAATAACTAATCAATTTAAATCCACTAATATGGAAAGCATGCACAGATTCAGGATTTTCCCAAGTTTCAGTAAAGCATAGAAAACATAAATTTAAATAATCACTTATATCTATCGTCAATTTTTCTTACGTTTAAACTTCGAACATTTAATAGTAAAATGTCGGGATCAAAAATCAAGCTATTTCTGGCTTTTTCTTCTTGCGCAATACAAAAAACTGCCGAATGCACGCTCCTTTTGGCCAAAACTGGGTTTCCATAGCCTTTTTGAAATTTTCTTGGGAGACAGACACTTTATATGATGCATACNAAATACGCGAATGCATCATTAATATGTTTTAAATTATAAAGATTATGCCAGTACTCATCTGAAATAGCTGTACGAAATTTTAAAATAGCTGTATCACTAAAACTTCTTCTCAAAGAAAAATTATTTTTATCAATTGTTACAGTATCTGTTATACCTAACTGACATAGCACAGTTCTGTGGTCAGATACTATATTGTCAAAAACACAACAAGGACCAGTAAATCCAAAATTTATAAAGATATGATCGATTGTAGACGCGGTAGTCTCTGTTACCCGAGTAGGCCACTTCACTAAACTAACTAAATCAAAACATGCCAATAAATTACACAAAACGTTAAAATCCTTTGAATTATTAAAGGAGTCAATATTCAAATCACCTGTAAGGATAATTTGCGTATTCGCTTTACTTATAATATTAAGTACATCGGACAATTTGTCAAAAAATATATTTACATTACCCGAAGGAGACCTGTAACAGTTTAATATTGTATGTACTGTATCAATATTATTAAATTTCCAATTTAAAGCACAAATTTCAAAATGTTTTTCGACACAGTAATTTCGTAAATCTAACAGTGCAGCATCAATATCGTTTTTAACAAATATTGCAACCCCACCTCCAGTGAAATCAGATCTACAGAAATAACTAATCAATTTAAATCCAATAATATGTAAAGCATGCACAGATTCAGGATTTTCCCAAGTTTCAGTAAAGCATAGAAAACATAAATTTAAATAATCACTTATATCTATATAAAGATCGTCAATTTTTCTTACGTTTAAACTTCGAACATTTAATAGTAAAATGTCGGGATCAAAAATCAAGCTATTTCTGGCTTTTTCTTCTTGCGCAATACAAAAAACTGCCGAATGCACGCTCCTTTTGGCCAAAACTGGGTTTCCATAGCCTTTTTGAAATTTTCTTGGGAGACAGACACTTTATATGATGCATACAGTTCCGGATGTTTAGAATTTAAAGGCTCACATTGCACTTCAGGGAAACTCGGTTTTAAAAAGTTTAACAATTCTGCAGGTGTTGTGTTGACATCCAAACGATATACGTGAAGATCAACAGTTTTAGGGACGCCTCTCACAGGCAAATTGTCAACGTTACTACCAACAACAATTGGCCTTTGACGCCGTTTTTAACTACTTGTTGCCATTTTTGCTGTTCTTGTGAGGAAGTTGCATTTGGTTCATTAGTCTTAGTTAGGTGAATACACTCTTTCATTTTTATTTGTCCTTCTACTTGTTTAAGTCCTTCTGCTACGTCATTATTTGTTATTATATTAGAATGCTGGTTGTTTGTATACAATAAGTTTTTACTTGTACTTGTCGAACTAGTACAGTTCTTAATCACAAGACTTTTTTTAGTCACATTTTCTTGCGATACTTTCTTTACTTCCTCAACAGAAGTATTTATCTCTTTAAGTTTTTGTTCCCCTTTATTAAAATCCGACACATATTTGTTCAATAGGTTTATATGATTGTTTAATAAATTAATTTTGTCCCGCAGTTCTTCAATAATTATATCCTTTTGTTTTATTATATAATTAAAAACTTGTTTATCTACCTTAATGTCAGTTTTGGTGAAAACTTCCTTGGCATCGAAAAAGTCAGTCTCGGGATCATCCAAGGTTTCACAGCAAATAATTCTGTTGTCTGTCACTTAAAATTTTCACAGTACTAGCCAATTTAGCACAACTAGCATGAAACAGACTTTGACAATTGTCACATTTTAGTGCATTAACTACATTTTTATTGCACCTTTTACATAAATTACTGGAAGAGCCAGCAGACGACATGTTCACTCGCTGCCGCTATTTGCTATATTTGAGGCTAGGTATTTAAGAACAGAGGTTAGGGGCTTAAAAAATAAAAGAAATAAGTTCCAGAAAATAGTTTTCAATTACTTTTATTCTTTAGTGTGGAACATATACATTCTATACATTTCTAGCTCAAGTTTTTCCAATTTTAAGTTGGTTTTTGAGGCTTTGGGGTTAGGTTTTGAAGACTTTTGATGTTAGATTTTTTATGGGTGTAGGTTTATGACTTTAGAGATAGGAAATGTAAGCTCAAAAATATAGTTTTCCAGTAACTATACCCATAGATTTAGAAAAGAGTTAGTGTAGTACTTTCAGGTTAGGTTTTTATGAATTTGAGGTTATGTTTTTGGGCTCAGGTTTAAAGCTGAAAAGTATTGTGAAGCTACATGATTATATTCGTTGTTTAACCAATCTCATATACGAAATTTTTGATTTTTTTGTTTTTAAATAAGCACCGAATTATTGATCTTTGGTGCTGAGGCTGACGGGTTCTCACTCGATTTACAAAATTCCTATATAGATATATCAAATTATCGCACTAGGATCATAAAATTAAACATACTTATTTGAATAAGAATAAAAAAGAAATTACCAATGTACGGTTAAAATACCCGAATGCGTAGAATTTTTCCCATATTTCCCACCGTGCGACCTGAGTAAAAATTCGTTGGAATTCTAAATCCCTAATATATTACTTTTCCAATCGCTACATTATAAAAATGATCACAGTTGGTCATGGTTTTGAATTATAAAATGATTGCCTCGATGATGTAAAACATTTTTAAGGCGCTGTCACGAGATGTATCTAACAAAAATTTTTATTAATATAGGTAGGTCAATAAATAAAAAGGTTATAGGAGTGGCTAGTCCTTAAATAAAATACATTAATACGGCTTAGGTAATGTGAAACTGACATTATTTCTCTAGAAATAGAAATTTATGATTTTCTCAATTGCTGAGCTAACGAAATTTGCCTTAAACATTCTTTTTAATTGACTAAAATTCAGTGGAACAATTTTCATACAAAATTAAAAATATTTAAAAAATTAAGCTGAAATTTCACTTGCCAAAGGTGATATATCTATATTAAGGCAACAATAATAATGTTCTCTTTAAAATAAATGTGTGTTGCTAGGGATACAATTAAATGAAATAATTTGACTGCAGCTTAGAAGTTAATTTTTTGATTAAATTAAAATTAAAATTATATGTGCATACCTACTTAAGTTGATACGTGGGTACGTAATAACAACTGTTCATTCTCGAAAACAACTGTAATTTCATCTCTGGAAAATTTACTCTAGGTACCTATTTGCAGAATAACAAATTTTAATTTGAAAAAAATTATATGAACTTTTTGTACAACTTTATTATTTTAGTAATGATTAAGTACCCACCCCGTGTCTTGAAAATAAAGGGAATCAGGATCAGACATTACCCGGGGTCACTTTGTGTAATCCTATTGTAAAAATATTATCGTAAAGTAGGTACCTATTGCAGATGCTCACTTATGTGAATAATTCTGTAAAATTCAAAATTAGTAAGTAGGTAGATATATCTAAACGTCCTCATGATAAACTAGTAAGTAGGTACCAACATAAACTTTAGAAAGTTGAGAAATAACTTTATAGGTTAAAGTAATCTACCTATATTAGTATTAAATAAACTTCAACTTACCTGTGTGCTATGTAAATTACAAGTAATATTTTTCCATGAAGCAGTTTTAGGACTATCACAGTTACATGCTTGCGCATCACATATAGTTAATTCTTTTTGAGCTTCCACAATGGAAACAACACAAACACAAAACGGCACCCACAGTAAAAACAAAAGAAAACATCTGAAACTCATTTTGTAAACACATCATACACTTTTATTTCAAATAGCGTATTTTAAATTGTATTAACTCCATATTTTCAATAAATATATAGATACTTTTTATAACTATTAAATGTTTGATGTCGTTGACATCACGAAGATATGTAGTGTATAGAACTGAAATTAACTCGTGACTAGCACAGAATAAATTGAGTAGTGATGCTGGCCTACAGTTTAAATCTACCACTACCTACCACTCCTCTCAGAGGAGCACGTAGTACTCCGTCGCTTTTTACACAAAACACTCGCCTGTCTCTCTTCTAGTAGGTACCTCCTCGTTCTTGAATTCTTAGCCTTTGTTAATATTAAGTTTCAGAACCAAGTTTAAAAATTAAAATTAACTTTTATAGTCTGTCGCAGTGGCGGCTCGTTCTTCTATTGCATATTAGTAGAGTGCCTGGAAGCATTAAATATGCTTAAAAATCAATTCTGTGGGCGTCGCGGGGTTACAAGCTGAATTATGTATAAAAATGAAGCTTATGTCTTACTGAATCAGAATACGAAGGTAATAAAAAAATAACGCGGGCAGAAGGGCAGTAAAATCAAAAAACGAGTTATCACCATGGGCGGATAATACAGTACATTGGCTATAATTCTATAAAAAAATTAACTCATATTTTGTACAGCATATATTTTTTATCAATTTTTGAAAGTTGCACTTAACGTTGAGTCTTATGGCAGAATAAATTTTTAAACATGAATATCTCGGTTCGAACACGTCGAAAATCTTAGTGAAATTCAACATTTTTTTAGTTCCCACGCTATTTACCGGAAAACGGTGGCCTTAATCGAAAAATTTTATTCTTGAAAAAAGTTTCTGTCACCAATTTGAAAGACAACAGCGTATAATTTTTTGCTTCAATAATAAACACGATATGGATAAAAATACAAAATAAGTCATTTTTCGATCGTCCGGCGGACGGCTGGCTGCTTCGCGTCCCCACTCCGGCACAGTTACATCTGTCTCACAAATCTCCATAGCTCCATTTCGTATTACTTCGATACGCACGAGTCGGTAATGAAAACCCTACTAAATACAAATTTGAAAAACACATGCAAAATTAGTAAAAAAAAATATGTCTTCTACAGATTTAAAATATGATTTTTTTAATAATTAGATTTAAAAATTATATAAGTATATATGGGGCGTTCCACGCCAAATCGGACGGTTCGAAAAATTTAAATTTTCGATTTCCTTAATTTTTTTATATTTTTTAGTACCCCTCAAAAAAGCCTTTCTGGTAAATTTTCAGATTTTTTTGATTACTTGTTCAAAAGGTATAAAATTTTCAAAAAAACGCTCTTTTTTTGGTTTTTTGATCATAACTTTCTTAATAATGGTCCAAATTAAAGCTTTTTTTTATAAAAATATTTGTTTTTAGATGGCCTTTACAGATAAAAATACAAAAGAAATATTCAAAGTGTTTTTGATTAAGATTTTTAAGTTTAAAATTTTAAATCGTGTTTTTGAAAGTGAGTGTATCTTTCGATTTTTGTGAAAATTTTCTATTTCAAACTACTATTCTTTTAACAACTTTTAGGACCGGTCCGGTCGTGGGCCCTCCATAATTACTTTTTTTTTTTTGATTTTTGAAATTTAAAACAAAATTTTTCTCTATAAATCATTATAAGTACCGATTTTTGTATACCCTTTTTTACTTATTTTAAATTAATATTAATACTTTTTAATTATTAATAGGTGTTTAAAATCAATAAGTAAACGTAGTCTATTTATAAACAATGATAACAAACGTTTTTATTTATTTTCGTGTTCTTTTAAAAATTGTTGCAAAATTATTTTATAATTTTTTTTTTGTTGCAAAGTATTTTTTTTTATTTAAATAATAGTATCTTTATGAATTTCTATTCTATTTAAAAAGAGTCGCACATCTTATGATTATTATTGATGTCAAATTTTCACCTGAGAAACACTATTTAGATGCAAAAGAAAAATTAAATTTGCGATACAATATAGGGACCCAAAAATTTCATTCAATCATTCTAAGGAGCAATGGAAATATATTAGGTAAGGAGTATTCTAGTTTACAAAATAATATTTTGTTCCTTGGAATGATTGAATGAAATTTTGGGTTTGTTTGGGTTTGGCTGTATTGTAACGCAAATCTAATATTTTTTGCATCTAAATAGTGTTTCTCAGCTGAAAATTTGACAGCAATATTCATAAGATGTGCGACTCTTTTTAAATTGGATAGAAATTCATAAAGATACTATTATTTAAATAAAAAAAATACTTTGCAACAAAAAATAGCATTGATAAAATAATTTTTAAAAGAACACGAAAATAAATAAACACGTTTGTTATAATTGTTTATAAATAGACAACGTTTAATTATTGATTTTAAACACCTATTAATAATTAAAAAGTATTCAAATTAATTTAAAATAAGTAAAAAGAAAGTAGACAGTGACAAAAATCAATACTTATGATTTATAGATATATTTTTTTTAATTTTCAAAAATCAAAAAAAAAAATAGTAATTATGGAGGGCCCATGACCGGACCGGTCCTAAAAGTTGTTAAAAGAATAGTAGTTTGAAATAAAATATTTTCACAAAAATCGAAAGATACATTCACTTTCAAAAATACGATTTAAAATATAAAACACAAAAATCTTAATCAAAAACACTTTGAATATTTTTTTTGTATTTTTATCTGTAAAGGCCATCTAAAAACAAAGATTTTTATAAAAAAAAAGCTTTAATTTGGACCATTATTAAGAAAGTTATGACCGAAAAACCAAAAAAGAGCGTTTTTTTTGAAAATTTTATAACTTTTAAACAAGTAATCAAAAAAATCTGAAAATTTACCAGAAAGGATTTTTTGAGGGGTACTAAAAAATATAAAAAAATTAAGGAAATCGAAAATTTAAATTTTTCGAACCGTCCGATTTGGCGTGGAATGCCCCATATATTTATATAAATGTTCTTTTTTATTAACAATTAGGAAAATGATTATCAGATAAAAAACACTATTCATCCAAGTCACTTTCTTCATCGAACTGGGGTAAATCTGTGGTCTTGGTCAATCTATTTTTGCAAGTTTTTTGTGCCATGCATTTACAGGACCAAATACAACCTATATTACTTTTCTTGCAACTGCAGACCTTGCTTCCACAATCTAAGAAAATTTAAATTTTATTACTAGAAAAATGGTTGCTACTTATTATCTTACCTTTTTTGCATCCACATGAAGCTAGAACGTTCAAATGTAAAGGAAAAGATGGCAAGGTGGTTAGAACTGGATTGACATTACCGTCTTTATCAATTTTCCATCCATAGTCGGCAATACAAGGCAATTTTGGACAGGGTTCTAAGCCATTGAGCCACACTTTCGTCTGATAATAAGCCCTCAAACAATGGAATCGCAATGCATCTTCAGTCGGAGGCAGATTTGCAATTGTTGAAGACGATGCTAACAAACCTCTTAAAATGTTTACTGACGCAATATTAGGATTTTTTGAATATAGTTTTATAATAAACATCTGAATATCCTTGAACATATTTTCTGAAAAATCATCCGTACAAATTCCATCTAAGTGTTTAAAGGATTCCAAATACGTTTTCCAACATTTTTTTTTCCGTATCCTGAAAATTGACTAGTAGTGTCACATCCTGTAAGAGCATGAAATGCAGGTAAATTTTGGATCAACTTTTCCTCCAGTTTTAACTCATGCACTGCTATATAGCGAACTGTATTTCCTCTCCCAACTTTTAACCAAATCTCTGGCGTAAGGTGTTTTCTAAAGTACAGTAGCAAGATGAGTACATCTGTGTCATTACATTCTACTACGCATCTAGTAAAACCAGAAATTTTGGCGGACAGTACATGTAATAATATTCTCGTGTCAGCTTCTTCATGGTTGGAAGTCAACAAATCACCACTGACTATATCGAAATTAGTTTTATATTCTAAGTTATTATTATATCCTCCGCTAGTAGCAAATTGTAGAGAAGCTTTAGAATCAGAATGATTGATAAGTTGTTGCGACAAAAAGTTTGTTAATTGCTTTTTGTTGAAAATCGAATGAATAAACAAATTCCATTGCTGAGGGAGTGGAACTTCAGTATTCTCTATTATTCTGTGAATTGACGTTTGGGATCCTCGTTTTTGACGTGTAATATTTTTAATAGAATTTTCTTTGTAGTGGTCAAATACTACGTCGATTCTTTGAGCATTATGTTTGTTCCGGAATATAACATTGCAAAAAATTTTAGCATATTCGCCAAATGTATTACATTTTGGAGGTTTACCTAAAGCTTGAACTGTCGCCATTCCATCAAAAATATGACAGAGTCTACCATTATCTTCAAAAATCGGCAAAGCTGTGTAGGATGTTCCGTAGCTTTCGATTATACTCCCCAGAGAACTTTTATTTGAGGGAGTGCCCAAATTTCCATTCACAGTTAAGGACATAGGAAAAGTTGTCAACTCGTATTGAAATACGTTATTATAATCAACATTTCTTCCCATTTCCTTTGCAGCCAAACAACGCTGTAAAAACTGTTGACCCTGTACTGTTTGAGACTTTTGAACATGTGTATCAGATTTTTTTTTGGTTATCCCGGGTTTGTTCAATTTTTTTAATGGTTTGTAAAAATCAGTGGTATCCATAATATCAACAAAATCTTTTAAAGCATTTTCACCTCTCTCTTTAGCCGTCATACGTAATGTTTCTGTTCCTTTGTAGCTATAGACATTAAATTATTTTCATTTTCAGAGTTGTAAGTAAACACCTCATACTTAGTAAACTGTTCCACTAAAGTTAACACGGTTTTTTCGTCCACAAGAATTCTTTGCTTTCCAATTTCAATATTTTGAGTAGAATCTTCGTCACCTAGTTTCAAAGAAGTTAAAAATATATTCGTCATTATACCGATTTCGTTAAAACTGAGGTACCATTCGTCTAATCTGGTACTATTTTTCGTTAAACCAATTATACCTCCCGCATCTTTTGATGTTTTATTTACATGTTCAAGAGCCTGGTCAACCGATAACCTGTTAAATCCTCCAGATAATTTTTTGACTACATAATTTCCTTCTAAAAACTCTTTGTGAACTTCTGGAGCTACGTTTGGAAGGTCTAGCATATCACAAAGGTAAACAGATCCCCATCTAGAGTAATTGGTATGATCATACGAGAAAAACCATGGAAGCATTTTTCTAAAGCTCTGTAAATGTAGTGACCAATTTCCAACTCTTTCACTATAAAGAAATTCTAACAAAATTTCCACTAACTCTAAGTAACTGCACCACATTTTAAAATTGATAGGTTGGTTTTCAACAAATTCATCATAAATTGTCTTTAATTCTTCAACTGTTTTTACATATGCAAAGAATCTTTTTGGTTGCTTCTTGTTTCGTATTGATGAACATATTTCCCTTGCCATGAGTCTTGATTTATTCAATATGTGAATCAATTCACTGTTGCATTCAGTTATCCATTTTTCAAAAATTGGAACTAAAATTCTCATAAGACTCTCATACGTTATTTTATGGGCTCGGATACCTTTGTTCCATTTTTTTCCAGATAATATTCCAGTAACGGTTGATTCTCCATATAGCCCTGATTCCAGCCATACATCTCTTAACCCGGAATTATTCATGTACTGGCCAATTACCTTCAAAAAATTAAGCATTATGTGGAAACCACCCAAACGAATTACAAATTTGTTACATTCTTCAGGTTTAATCCATTGTATTTGTTTTGCTTTATAATAAATTGCTTGGTCAAAAGTAATAACGGTATAAGGCATATTCAGTTTTTTAGCAATTTGACTACACCTTCTCAAGGTAGTGAATACTGTATCATATTCAGAAGCAACATAGGGCAAGAGTGGCAAATATCCATATGTAGTTATGTACATATCATCTTCGTGAATTAATTTGCTGAAACCTGTCCATTGAGGTACCCCTACTTCCTCTTCTTCTGCTCTACATAAAATCCAAGAAAGATTGTAAGAAAACATAAAGTTTTCTTCATTATTTTTTTCTAAAACTGCTAATTTGTTTGCTATATTTGGAGTAACTTTCTTGGGAACGTTTGACAGTTTATGTAGTTGATGAAAATTTTTTGGAATTAGAAGTTGTACACGATACGGTAACAAATTGAAAGGCTTTGATATTTCTTCGTTAGGTGGTCCTTTTTGAAATGAAATTATTTGAGTTCCATGAAATGTAGGAGACTTGTCAAGGGTTTCTTCTAAAATATCTATGTTATCTGCGGCAAACTGTACAAATCTATCAGGAACAAGTTGTCGTGGAATGTAACAATTATCTTCATTAACAAACCTCGTAAGTTCTTCTTGAGCTATACTGTTTCGCAATCGCAACACGTTTTTATAAGAAATCGAGTGTCCACATGAATGCAACGTTTGTACTATTTTTTTCGATCTCGTTTCTTGGTGAACAAAAATACCTAGTCCTATATGTTTTGGTGTAAATTTTTTACCTTTAAAGTAGTTATAAATTATATCTTGACATATGTTGATTACTGCACATACATTTAGATTCGTAAAATCGGTAAAGTTTGGTATTTTCTCCATTTCACGTTTTATATCACAACATATTTTGTGAAGCTGAGATGGTTCGGAGCCACTTGTTAATATTGGAGAATAACTAGGAGAAGATGCAGCATCTATTATATAACTATGAAGCTTTTCGGACTTTTTAACTGGTGGTATTATTAGCGATGAAACATTTGCTTTTTCTGATTTTAAGATTTTTATTTTACATCCAAAATTCCGTTTCAGTATTGCTATAAGCGTTTTTTTCGATTTCTCGCCACCGAGTTCTTTGTACCTGTTGAAAATAGCTGTACTAGTAAAACCTTTTCCTTTTCCAATACTAACTTCAACAAATTTTATTATATTTTGTAAAGGTGTGTCTTCAGCTTGACGAAATTTTTTTCTGGCACTTTCTGTAGTACTTTGTTCTACAATAGTCTGTGGTTTACCAGATTGTTTTCCCAATTTTTTTATTTCTATCATTAGGCAGTTCACGTGATATTTTATCTCCATTGCTATTAAATCATTGGAGCCTATTCTTTCTAAAACTTCTGAAGAGATCGATGCAATGTTTTTACTTTAGTTTCTATATTTTTAGACATAACTTAGGATAATCTCTTCCCAGGGGACCGCTTCTGGCAAAATACACATTTATTTATGTCAAATCCACCCTTACGAAGCGATCTACCAGGAAGTGGTGGAGGTTCAATACCAGCTACTCTGTACTCTTTCAGTCTTTCCACTCTTTTCCTTAAACTTTCAATATTTTGTTTGCTTGTATAGGCAATATAACATATTTTATGCCAAACAACATTGACAAGATTTCCAGTTTTACCATCAGCAATCACTTTTTGTATATCCTCATCTACCTCCTTGTTTATTTCATTCCGAATCTTAGTGGAATTCATAAATGTAAAGAAAGTTTTATCTGTTGATTGGATTATAATACCTCCAATTTTTTTACATATTATACATTTTCGCTGTTTTTCCGTTTTGAATTTTACAAGAGAGCCGATTTCGCTCTCAGAACTAGTGCTATCAGTTGTAGAACTTTCCATTTCGTACAGTGCTAAATTATGATAAAAAAATCTATAATTGGAATGTGGAATTCCCTACAATTAACTAAAGTAAAATTTCTCACCTAGTTTATCACCAATACACAACACCAGGTTTATACACCAATCACTAGGTATGTGATTAAGTTTTTTAAAAAGTGAAAAATTAAGTTTAACTCGATTTTAATCAGTGTTAGGTACTGAACTCGTTATATGCACTCACCCACAAAACTACACACACTTAAAATTCCGGGAAGATAAGAAATATCAAAATGTAAGACAGTACGAGATGGAGCTATGGAGATTTGTGAGACAGATGCGACCGTGGCGAAGTGGGGACGCGAAGTAGCCAGCCGTCCGCCGGCCGGTCGAAAAATTACTTATTTTGTATTCTTATCCATATATTGTTTATTATTGAATCGAAAATTTTGAATTAAACGTTATTGTCTTTCATATTGATGAAAGAAACTTTTTCCAAGAGTAAAATTTTTCGATTAAGGTCTTCGTTTTCCGGTAAATGGCGTGGGAACTAAAAAAATGCTGAATTTTTGTAAGATTTTCGACGTGTTCGAACCGAGATATTCAAGTTTAAAAATTTATTCTATCATAAGACTCAACGTTAAGAGCAACTTTCAAAAATTAATAAAAAATATATGCTGTACAAAATATAAGTTGATTTTTATATAGAATTATAGCCAATGTGCTGTATTATCCGCCCGTGGTCATAACTCGTTTTTTGATTTTACTGCCCTTCTGCCCGCGTTATTTTTTTATTACCATCGGTTTCCGATTCAGTAAGATATAAGCTTCATTTTTATATATAATTCAGCTTGTAACCCCGCGACGCCCACAGAAGTGAAAATAAATTAAAGCGGGCACTCTACTATTAGTCCAATTAACTAAGCCTTTAAATCGAAATTTTGCCAACTTGGCTGAATTTTTGATATGAGTTAGTTTAAGGTATATTATAACAATAAGTGAGAGTAATTTTTTGTTCAACCCCCGGCCAAGGGTGGAAAAAGATAAAACAAAGGGCTTTTTCAAGATAACTCAAAAAGGGTAAGAGCTAGAAAAAAAAGTTTTTCATGAAAGTTGTAAAGCAGACAATTCTACATAAAAATGGCCGCTTAACTTTTTCTTGTACTATTACAATTAACAGAGTTAGGGAGGCTAGAAGTTAAGTGAAGATTTCAGAAATTTAAAAAAAATCATAACAAACAGAAAAATGATTGAATTTTGTAATTTTTTTTTTCAATCTGCTCTAAAATATGTAACTTTTCTTTTCAGAGATATAGATATATTTTTTAATTTTTAATAAGAAAGTTATAACAAAAAATCAAATTTTTAATCGTTAATTTTAATGATTTAACAAAATTAAATTTCTGAAATCTTCCCTTAACTTCTAGCCTCCCTAACTCTGTTAATTTTAATAGTACAAGAAAAAGCTAAGAGACCATTTTTATGTAGAATTGTCTGCTTTACAACTTTAATGAAAAACTTTTTTTCTAGCTCTTACCCTTTTTGAGTTATCTTGAAAAATCCCTTTGTTTTATCTTTTTCCACCCTTGGCCGGGGGTTGAACAAAAAATTACTCTCACTTATTGTTATAATATACCTTAAACTAACTCATATCAAAAATTCAGCCAAGTTGACAAAATTTCGATTTAAAGGCTTAGTTAATTGGACTATATATCGTAAGTGACTTTTCTAGGAAAAGCGAGTGATTCTGGGGTTATTTTAAAATGTTGATTAAGTAAATAAAAAAATTACCGAACTAAATTTTTTATTCCTGGTACTACAGTGTTGTCATGTAGAGGCCAAACATCCAGGAGCGTATTCTGCGGCCAAAAATAAGGGTTTTTTGTTATATACATGTGGGGTCTTAGGACAGCCATTAAGGTCCAATTACAGCTCTACGTGTCAAAAATTAAAAAAAATAATTAGTTTTTAATTTTTAATTTCTAAACCGCTTGAGATAATAACCAAATTCGGTGTGCATATTTGGTAGGACAGTAGATATTATACAAAAATTATCAGATTTCGAAACTTACCAGTGGCGAAGGTGTGGGTATCATCGATCATTATTTGTCAAAAAAATATATATCACCCTGTATAATTTTATAAATAAAATAGGTCACCATATGCGCCATTGTATTATCTTCACTTTTTGTTTCTTTGCACTTTTTTGTTTATTTGATTAACAATAAAATTGATTTATTTGGCCAATTACTCAAAATAATAAAAAAATAATTAATTAAAAAATACTTTACTATGATATATTATAACAAATATGTTGGAAATGGCCACCTTCAGCCAAAATATATGCTTCAGATCTTCTTGAAATTACAGCTCGAACAAGTGCAAAAATACCAGGAGTAGCTCTTATTACATCACAACCAATTATAATTTGTTGACGTAAGTACTCCGCAGATTTAATGTGAACCTTGTAAACTAATGTCTTATGTTCCCAAACAAAAAAATCAATAGATTTCATATCGGGTGATCTGTGTGGACAAGGTTAACTTGGCTCTTAAATGCCTCGCCCAATTACGTTATTACCAGTGATAAAATTGTAGGCAAGTAGGATAGTCTTGCACTAAGGCTTGAATCCTTTGTATGTAATAAGACAAATATAACTGTTGATGCTTCAGAATGGACCAAACTAATTTATGATTCGCATTAAGATTTGGAGCGATCTTCCTAATACTAGTATTTGGGTCTTCTTCAATTTCGTATAGAATAACTTCTTCCAACTCAGGCGTTCTAACACTCTAAAGTTCTTCCAGGAATTGGACCTTTCTGAAATGTGCCTGAACCCGAAAGACGTTGAAAAACATTTCTGAACATTCTTGGATTTGGAGTTGGATGATTGGAAATCTTTCCATATAAATTCGCCTAGCCTCAGTACCATTTCCATCTGCAAGGCCATAAATGTAAACCTTATTGGCCATTTTAAAACTTAATATTAAATAAGATGACAGCTTCTTTTTGTCGGCTTCTTTTTGATATTGTTTTGCATGGTCTCCCTGGTCTCCCTAAGATAATGTTTAAGAAATTTAAGTAACTGTGTAAACATGCAATTGATCAAATAAATCAATTTCGTTGTTAATCGGTTTGGAATTCGAAAAAATGTAAAGATAATACTATGCGCATATGATGACCTATTTTATATGTAATATATTTTTTTGCCAAATAATGACCGATGACACCCACACCTCCGCCACAAGTTTCTAAAGCTGGTAATTTTTTGTTTCATACTTACTGTCACTAAAGATGCACACCGAATTTGGTTAAATTATCTTAAGTGGTTTAGAAATTAAAAATTAAATAGTGATTTTTTTTAAAATTTTTGACACGCTGTGCCGGACAATGATGGCTGTCCTAAGATCCCACATTTATATAACAAAATACTTTTATATTTGGCCACAGGATACGCCCCTGGATTTTTAACCTCTACTTAAGAAACACTCCGTATCCCAATTTCCGAAAAGCTTTCGATCTGATTGAGCATAACCTCCTCCTAACCAAATTAGCCCTTTATGGTATTACAGGCCATTTATTGCCGTGGCTTCAATCATATTTATGCGATTGGATCCAAATTAAAATAATTGGTTTTATATCAAAGGAAATTAATATAACATCAGGGGTGCCTCAGAATACTCACTTGGGACCAATTTTATTTTGACTATTAAATATATTATTATAAATATATTATATGTAAATTATATTTCAACCAGTATCAACAAATTTTTTTGACGGTAAATGGTAATGATGATTGTTACAGACAGATTTAAATTCATTAACGACATGGTGCTTATTGAATAACTTGGAGTTGAATTATTCTAAATATAAATGTATTACATTCACGTAAGAAAAACAAAGTTACATTTATATTATTCTATAAATAACATAATATTGGAGGGAGTTAATTGCTGATTTGGGTTTTAAGTTTAATTCCATGTTCCGATTTGATCTTCACATCGATAAGTTAATAATAAGGAAATGTTTTTATATGAGTGGTTTGCAATTATATTAAACTTAATATAAATAAAAACGATTATAACTATATTTAAAGGCTTCACCTACTCGGATTTAAATCCTTACAACATAGACGAACTTGCAATTACATTAAATTTGCTCACAAATCATTTAATGGGAAAATAGATTATAGTGAACTGTTGGGGTTCTTATAAATCAAAAGAAAACTTGGCTTATTTAAACAAGTTTATTATTCAACAAGTAGAAGTGTACAAGTCCTTACAACTAGACAGAGCTATACAGAGGTTCTCACTATACTGTAAAATAATATCTGTAGCACTGGAAAAATCAGAAGATTTAAGCAATAAAATTAAGAGGGTCAACAAATATTAATATTATAGAGGTACGTACTTCCCTAAATACCTACCCACCATAAACCATGAGGAAATTCCTAAATATATAATTTTTTGATATTGCCTTAATCCTACTTAGAAATGTAGAGTTTTGTTAGTAATTTTATATTACTCTAACACCCTCCTTAAAACTCTACATTTTACAAACTTATTTAATTACTTTAATAATATCATTTTTGCTTATAAGAGCTAATTTCATTCGGACGTTCGGTAGAGATAGCAGGGGGAAACATTTGCGGGGCAAGGGGAAACTAGCGATGAGTGAAGACTTGACAACGCCGACGGGTCTTCAATGTGTGAGTGTTCATGTACACGCATCAGTTGTATGCACTGTCTGCTCGTCTGCTGCGTCGGTTACGGCAGCGTATGTGTACAATTTGTTTGTGATAAAGCTGTAAGTATTTGACTTTTATTTTGTTATAAAAAAAGAATAAATAAATAATTAAAAAGATTTATGACAATTGTATTTATTTATATTCGTAGATTTCATTCGTAAAAATGCCCAAAGCCAAACAGTATAACCTCCAAACTACGAAGAATGAGAAAGGAACAGAAATAATTCGATTTAAAGGAAAGTTTACAAAAAAATATAAAGTTGAAAGGCATTTACGAGCTAAGTTGAGGAACCAGCTACAAAAAGAGAAGAATGTTTCTACCAGTAATGACAAAGATATTCCTGTTGATGGAGAGAGAGTAATTGATTTTAAAACCATGGCCAAGAAAATGTTCTGTGAAAAATGTGTGGATAAATTTGGCTTGTGTGATATTCCCGCCACTTGCGACGATGCCGTTGCGTTTCTGTGGAACTCTTATTTATTTTTTTATTCATAAACGAATCAGATGATCGTCGCGAAACTTGGTATACATTAAACTAATAACATTATCTGTGACATATAAAAAAAATAGCGAAATTCATTGGGCCAATTTTCTTAAAACTGAGTTTTTAGCAGTTTTCCCATAAGCGACCGTGTTAAAATGACTGAACTTTGAAATTCAATATCTCGAAAACGAAACAGATGAACCTCTTGAAATTTTGACAGGTTTATTGTAACAACAATAAGAACGTCTGGTCAAAATTTCAAAAAAATTCATTGGAGGGTTTTGTCTCTACCGAACGTCCTTAAATATTCAAATCTTGGTTTAGGTAATGCTTTTGTAAATACATCGGCTGTTTGTTCCTCACTTTTAATATACTTATTTTACATCTATTTTTCCCTTTTCGTATAAGTCGCGTATGAAATGATACTTAACGTCTATATGTTTACTTCTTTGATGAAATTCTGAATTCTTAACTAATTTTAATGCACTCATATCATACTAAATAGATAGTAACTTAAAATATCATTTTCGCACTCTGTGAATAATTTTTTTAACCAAATAATTTCTTTAGTTAATGACGCTGCACTAACGTATTCAGCTTCAGTCGTAGACAGAGCCACACACTGTTCCCGTTTGCTTTGCCATGTGATGCCGCACTCGCATATTTACACAAAATACCTGAAGTTGATTTTCGCGTTTCTTTATTTCCGGCATAATCAGCGTAACTGTAAGCCTCAAAATTACCTTCTTTACAGAAAAGTAGCCCTACATCAGCTGCACCCTTGATATATCGCAAGATTCGCTTTATTAACATCTAATGAGACTCCATTGGGTTTTCTAATTCTCTCGATGCAATATTCACCGCAAAGCTGATATCAGGTCCACTTACTACTTAAAGATACATTAAATTACCTACCGCCTCCCTGTAGGGCGCCTTACAATTTTTTTTTTCAAAAACATTTGCATTCCAACCAGTCTCAATCGGTGAAACAGAATTTGCTTCATTCATACTGAATTTTTCTAAAATACCCCTAATGTACTTATTTTGATTTATAAAAATAGAGCCATTACTTAATCTATGAATTTCCAACCCAAGAAAATTAGTTACATTTTTGGTGCTTATAATTTTAAATTCCCTACTTAGATCATCAAATAATTTGTCAATTAAATGTTTATGTGAGGCAGCTATGTCCATCGTCCAAATATTCTTTTTCCGTTTTCTATATACATATACATAAAAACAGGCATCAGCAGTACTTTCATGAAACCCTAAGATTTTAATAAAACTAGTAAAATGTTCCGTCCAACACCTTGGAGCTTGTTTTAAACCATATAAACTTTTTAATAATTTGCAAACTTTTGTCGTTCTGTCATTAAAACCTTCAGGTTGTTTCATATATATATTCTCCTTTAAATCACCATACAAAAATGCAGTTTTAATGTCAAATTGACCTAGGTACAAGTTATCACGCACTGCAATACTCAACACTAATCTAACAGTATCAAAACGTAGTACCGGACTAAACGTTGTAACTTACTCCCTCTGTTTGTGAATACCCTTTTATAACTAAACATGCTTTATAACGCTCCGAATTATCCGGACAGATATAGACCCAACGACTACTAATAACATTTTGATTCGCTGGTTTTTCAACAAATACCCACATCTTATTTTCATGTAAGGAATTCATTTCGTCTTCCATCGCTGCTTTCCAATACACTTTTTTGTCTGAGTTCATTGCTTCATTAAAGGCTATATATGTAACCGGACATCCGAAAAATTGTATAGGTTTAATACTCGACTTATCACGTAAACTTCTCAGGTTCGTATTGATAGAGGACTGTGAAGTTTCCTCACCCATATTTTTCTTATTCCCGTTTTTAAGTAGACTATTAACTTCTTCCTTATTTAAATTTTTGTCACCGCTTTTAACATCGATTTTAAGCGGGTTTATCAACCGTATGCGCGGATATCTTTTCAGGCTTAAATAACACATCGCGACTCAAAATTTTCTCAAGAAAACTCAGCCGATGTTGCTTACTATAAGCACTATCCTCACAGAAAATCTCAGTATCTAACATATTTATATTTATGTTCCTTAAAACACTCTTTACATGCCTAATATTTTGATGACAAAGTCTTTCATACCATAATTTCAATGTACTCGATTCATCAGAGATAGATTTTGATTCTCCTTTATCACTTAAATTGCAGTTTTTCAGCATCGGACCATGTGACAAAAGTCACATGGTCCGATGCTCTAGAGTCGATTAGTCATAATCACTTTCACCTCGATTTCCTATTAGCGCCAATCTTACCGTCGGCGTCGGTTGCCGTCCCGAATTTGCATCACTGTTACCACGAACATTCGATCTGTTATTATTTTTAAAACAGTTTTTGTTAGTATGTCCTTTTCCTTTGCATGTATAACACCTATACCAGTCCCTTTTCCATATGATCTGTCTTTCCACGGTTAAAACAACTAGGCACTTGATTTTTTCCCTCATTTTGAAACCGTTTATACTGATCTTGCCTTGAGAATTTATTATTATATTTTGCGACTAGTCCAACTGACATTTCTTGAATATCTTCTTGTTCCTGTACTCTAATATCTTCAGTCATTAATCTCGCGGTTAGGTTTTCTAGATTTTTCTTCTTTTCTTCCACTGAGTCCCATGCACTATGAAAATGATTGTATCTCTTCGGTAAAGTAGACAAAATTCGTGTCAACAGCATTGATTCTGGAACTTCGCTTCCGAGATTCTTCATTTTTGTCGCCAATAGGCCCATTCAGTGATATTTAATTTTAAACTTTTTCTTTCATTTTCTGATAGTATTTAACCACCTAATTATATCTTAAAAAAATTAGGTCAATAGGATTAATAATAAGTGATATATTTAATTCTGAATTTGTAAGACCCTTAAAAAGGTCAACACTGCGAGAGACCAGCTAATGACGTCACAATACCGGCCACTCGGCGATCAAGTCGCGAGCAGACGGAGAGATGTGTAGATATTTGCTATACTTTTACCTCTATTATATACCTATATTTTTAAGTGTATAAATAGAGAGTGTATAAGAGATATACATCAAGTCTTGTTGAAATGCATTTTTCACACAACATATTTATTATAAACATAGAATGTCTTGGAATATCTAAATACATTTTCGGATTTTTCTCAATGACGTAAATGGTTCGCTTTTCTACATTTTCTGTTGCTTTCCATTTTTGTACAAATGTACCCAACGTACTAGACTCGGTACTTGTGGATGTATGCGACGACGTGTATGTGCGAGCAACTCAGAACCACCCTCGTTTTTCTTTGGTTGCCCGTCTAGGGGGTTGTAAAATATTATTATTTAAATAAATTGCTTATAGGTGCCTCTCGCAACGTATTTCGAAATTTTTGTGGACGGGAACGTTTAGATGGGGTAGAATTTATTTTTTCGACATAAATTTGAAAATTCTGCTCTAAATGTTTAAATAATAATATTTATAACCTCTTAGACGGGCAACCAAAGAAAAACGAGGGTGGTTCTGAGTTGCTTATAGGTCCCTCTCGCCGACGTATTTCGAAATTTTTGTGAACGGGTACGTTTAGATGGGGCAGAAATTTTTTCCAGCATAAATTTTATAATTCTGCTCTAAATGTTCAAATAATAATATTTAAAACCCTCTAGATGGAAAACCAAAGAAAAACTAGAGTGGTTCTTAACTGCTTATAGGTCCCTGTCGCCGTCGTATTTCGAATTTTTTGTGAACACGAACATTTAGATGGGGCAGAATTTATTTCCGGCATAAAGTTGAGAATTGTGCTCTAAATGTTCAAATAATAATATTTTACAACCCCCTAGACGTGCATCCAAAGAAAAACGAAGGTGGTTTTGAGTTGCATACCGTGGCTGGGGAAACCGTGGATAACATCACACAAACTTTTCATTTTTCGGTAATGAAATAAATATTTTATTCGGAGTCGATCCTGAGGTACTTTTGCAGCCTGGAACTATACAATATTTGTACAATCCTCGGTTTCGACCCATTTAGACATAAAAACAATAATTAACGAAACTGCGAATCGATCCACATATCGTATGTATTAACACAGAATGGGAAGAGAGCGAGCGTGAGCGGAGTGCTCTATTATGACGTCAGGCAATGGTTGCTCAACGTTTTTCCGCGCTCTGTTTTCATTAATTTATTTCACACATTTCTCGTTGAAACAAAAAATTGATTTTTGGCATACTAACTAATTAAAGGGTAAACTTTTGAAATATGCAATAAAAAAATTTTACTAAATGGGCCTATTGTCCCAACTTCGATACATTAAGAGCAACACTTTCATTCTCTATCCACTTGAAATCAAAGAATTGTTTCTGGACTATCGATACATTTTCATCTGATTTCATGTCATATACGGAGTTTAACTTTTTCCACATTTCTCTCGCAGTCTTCTCCACTGACGTAACAATGATTAACTTTCTTGCAGCCTTATCTGCCTTTAGAAACTTTTTCAACTTAACTTGATAGTTCATTGAATTTTATTCTAGACGAACTAATAGCCCTTCACAAGCATATAGCATATCATCGTCCTCCTCTAGTAATGTGCGTATTACAAAACGCCACTGGAGCCAGTTGTCCTCATCACGTAGCTTCTCAATTTTTAAACCCGACGATTCCATTCTTTCTTAATATATTCTGTTGCACTTTACTTACTTCTACGCACTACACTTAGCTGTTCTCTGTCTTTAATATTTTACTTTTGTTTTACTATTCTTGTACACTTAACTGTTCTGCGCCAATAACGTTTTTTTCTTTTAATTTCACTTTAGTACACTTTTTCACTTATCTGTTCTGGGCCTATAACCTGTTGGGGTTCTTATAAATTAAAAGAAAACTTGACTTATTTAAACAAGTTCTGTATGGTCCCGTATATTCAACAAGTAGAAGTCCTTACTACTAGAAAGAGCTACGCAGAGGTTCTCACAATACTGTGTAAAGTAATATCTGTAGCACTGAAGAAATCAGAAGAGCAATAAATTTAAGAGGGTCAACAAATATTAATATTATAGGAGTACGTACTTCCCTAGATACCTACCCATCATAAACCATGGGGAAATTCCTAAATACATAATTTATTGATATTGCCTTAATCCTACTTAGAAATGTAGAGTTTTGTTAGTAATTTTATATTACTCTAACATGAACAATTTATCTTTATTTTCTTTACGTGTCCCAAATTGTGTAATAAGACTACTTTTATAATCGCATAAATAACATTGTTAGCTAGGTTCAGTTATTGCACTTAATTTGTAATAGACATTTTCAGTTTTTCTTTTTTCTTTTTTTCTTTTTTTGTCGTCTGTTGTAAGTATGTCACCACTAGTAATTGTATGTAAATTACTTTGATTGTATCAATTGGGTTCGCCTGTAGATACAATATTGTTTAGTAAATAAATAAATAAATAAATAAATAAATAAATAAATAAAAAAATAAATAATATATTGTTAAGGAATATTCATCTCCGGACAGGGCGAACTGGGGGCACTCTGTATATCGACGTTTTATAAACAAACGCCGGATAACCAAAATAAACTGAGATCAAGCGTTCGGGCGACACCCGGTGAAGAGGCATAAGATAGGATTACTCAGATATGAATGTTTGAAGCGGTCACATACAGCCTATTCACTTCCTATAAATTTTTGTTGATAAAAGTGTATAATCGAATTATTAATTAACATTTATTTTAACATATCAGAAGTGGGATTCGTACCTGTGTATTTAATTCTGTTTTGATAAAATTCATGAGTGTATTGTGCTAGTGAGAAAACACCTTTATTGGTGAGTACTGTTTATAACTTATATGCTGTCTGCCTGCTCATTCGTTCAGTCTTTTACATTTTGGGGTCGATTTGACCATTTTTGTTATTTTCATTGTGATTTGTTAAGTTAAAAAAAGAACATTGTGCAAAAATATTCTAACAATGACAGGACGTTCAAGTCGTAGCCGAGTACGTAAACAGGATAGCAGTCATTGCCGACGGCTTGCTTCCAGGCGTGATCGAAGCCGTAGTCAAAATAATCGTAATAAGTGTTAGTCCGCAAGACACTAATTTAATAAATAAACAAAGATATGTAGGGCGGATGTAATTAATACCCGAATTTGATGGTTCTTCTAACAGTTTGACAATTCGTCAGTGATTGGCGATATGGCCGGAAAGATTTATATTTGGGACGATCGCGCGAATATTTGCTATGATAGGGCGTCCTACCGGAAATGCAAAATCTTTGTACGACTGTAGGTCAGATATTAATTCGTCTAATTGGAATGAATGGAAAGACATACTTTTAAGTGCTTTTCCATCGTCGAAAGGAATTGTGACCAACCTGAGAGACTTTGTGAATACAGAAAGAAAACATAATGAAGATGTAGTAACGTTTTATTATTCGAATTGAAGTTAGGTAAACATTGCGACCTACGAGATCACGTAATTACGGATGTAATAATCTCCACACTAAATGATAGTTTATTAAAGGCGAGTGCTTATGCGGGAGGTTGCAAATATAGCGAGCAACTTTTGAAAATTTTAGTGGAATCAAATTACACATGTAACAATAAAGAACAAAAACGATATCCGGTACAAATACAACATAGAAATGCAAACAGAGTAGTCTGTTTTACTTGTGGTAAAACTAACCATAAAGCAGCCAACTGTTTTTCATACAGGACAAATAGAAATAATAATGTGAGGAAGCCCCTAACTTGTATATTTTGCAAAAAAACTAGTCATAAGGATAACTGCTACGCATTTAAATTTAAAACGAATAACGCGACAAATATAAATGTAGTGTCTGTGGATGACGCAAAATATCACGTCACTGCAAAGGTTAACGATGTAGACGTATCAACTTATATTGATTTCGGCAGCGCTTGTAATGTTCTTAAAATGAAAGTCGCAGAGTCACTGAATCTTCCTATTGATAGATTTAAACAAACTACAATGCGTGGATATGGCGGTGCTGTAATTTCTTCAGTTAGCGAAACGTCTGCCAAAATAAAAATTAATGAAGTCATCTTTCGACAAAGACCAACGCGTATTGCGGGGAATCCCTTACGGGCAGTCCACGACTGAAGTACCTGTAGTACCTGAGGCCTTACCGAAAGATGTACCACAACGCTTAGATAATCTTTTAGAGAGATTCCAAGTTTGTTTCGCTGATAACAACACTGAGTTGGGTAAACACCAATGTTGAAATGGAGATCAGTTTGACCAGTACACAGCCTGTTTGTTATAGATCATATCGGTTATCTTATCACGAACGATACTTAGTAAGACAAATTATGCACGATCTTTTCGACAATGACATTATTGAACCGAGCGTTCACCCCGTATTGGTCGCTGGTGGCTGGCTCTGCAGGAATACGACTTCGATATAGTTTACCAACCTGGTACACAGATGAAACATGTAGATACATTGAGTAGACAACCACTGCCACTTACTGTAAATGTAATCAAAGAAACAGATTGAATAGAGTGCAGTGGCGGTTTTACCATAAGAGCTGCGGAGCTGCAGAACACAGAAAATTTTATGTATTTAGTCATATTAAATATCAACAAAATATTTAAAGAATCCAAATGTTCTAGGAGCTTATATTATTATTTATTACGACGCTAGCTACGCTCCTTAATATATGCAACCTCATATACAAAATGTGTGCACAGCGATTAGTTAGATGCGTCCTTTGTTTTTATTGGCTAATCAGGCTCGTGACGTCGTGACCCAGTACCATTTTATATGGGCTTTTGTGGTTGCAACAACGACAGCCGCTGCTGCAGTAAATGCAGTAATATTTCGTACGTGGTATGTGGTGGTTTATTTCTGCGAGCGGCACGTGTGAATATTTTCGTTTAGACGTCTACGGATATTATAGTTATTAAAATGAATAGTGTTTCGTTTTTACAAAAAACTTTATTTGGTTCTCTGCCTTATGAGGATAAACTAAAAATAAAAGAATTAGGTGGGCCAACACCACAATTAAATATTGAAGTTAGTGGAACAAGCCGAAGTAAAAGTTATAAAAGACAATTTAACAATAATGTATACACAAAAGCAGAGTGGGTGTGCGGATGTGAAAAATACACTGTTTTGTTTTCCGTGCTTACTTTTCGGTGGGGATAGTCATTTAAGTCATTAGGTAAAATAAACATAAGAAGTCAGTTAGATTCTGCATATTGGGATAATATTCGTAAACACAATGAACAGGTAACGAAAAATCGTTATGTATTATCTAAAATCATAGATTGCAAAAAAATTTGCGGAGCTTTCGAATTAGCACTTCGCGGACACGGTGAGACAGAAAATTCGGACAACCCTGATGTGTTTCGTGGACTCATAAATTTTAGTGCAGATTTTGACGACATATTAAAAGAACATCTAGCCACATGGGTATGACCGGGATTTTCTGTGATTGTACCGGAAATTAGCTGTATGGTCCCGTATATATAAAAAAAGATAAAGAAAAAATCATAACACGGCGACGAAAATTAAAATTCGTTGAATCATTGGTAAACTTCACAAACGATGTTTTTGTTTTTAAACAATATTCAATAATTTAATAAAATGTATTTAGTTTATTCCAATTTATTTATACCGTCAGTAGGTAATTCGTGATTAGATATTTCAAAAAGATATCAATTTCAAAAATCGTTCTTGTGAAAATCTTGTCATTTTTATATAAATGGATTGTTCTTTGAAATTCAGAAGTGCCAGGAAAACGCGCGGCCTTGAAAATTTTAAAATTTTTCACCCATTTAGAGGCTCTCCGGGCACTTAATATCTCGGAATTCAATTCAACAAATGTAACAATCCTAAGCAGAACACATTCAATCAATGTTCACGCGCCGCCACTGATAGAGTGTGTCCAATCTCAGGATGACGAGTACATATCTATAAAGAAGCAACTTGAGGAAGAAACGGCAGAGAAATGCAATGTTCTGGTGAATAACAAAGTGTGCAGGGTTGTTAATGGAGATAACATAATTGTTATACCAAAAGATGTCAGGTGGAGAGTTGTGAAATTACAGCACGATGATAACGGCTACCCCGGTTTGAGAAGAACACTAGATTTTATTCAAACAAAATATTGGTTTCCTCGCATGAAGGAATTTGTAACAAAATACGTAAAATATCTGTGTGAAAAAAAAACACAGGAAAAAGAAAAGGTTTTTTGTATCCGATTCCAAAGGTAAATAAACCATTTCATACATTGCACATTGACCATTTGGGCCCGTTTTGCAGAACCGAAAATGGCAACATTGGTTGGTGATCGTTGATGCATTTACTAAATATGTCTGGATTGAAGCTGTTCCCGACACTAGTGCAAAATGTATCATAAGATGTCTAAACTTGTTAATTAAAATTTTTCGTGTACCAACTAGATTAATTTCGGATAGAGGAAAGTGTTTTCCGAGCGCAGAAATAACGAAGTTCTGTAAAGAACAAAATACCAAACATATTTTAAATGCTATTGCTTGCCCCAGAAGTAAGTCGAAAGGTTTAATGTTACCATTTTAAATGCGATGATGACGGCAATTGGTGATGAACACGATGCTTGGGAAACGAAAATTACGGAAGTTCAACATATTATAAACGGGACACTGAACGCTATAACAGGTTACGCAACTGCCAATCTTTTATACGGTTTTAGACCAAGACGACATTCGATATTAATGTAAATGATAATGAGCAGGTAGATAGGCAAGGTTATTTAAAACTGGTGCGCAAAAAAGTTGCAAACAATATAATTAAGAGTGCCAGTGCAATGAAAAGACGCTACGATAAAAATCGTAAACCAGCGGTCATCTATGTGGTTGGTCATATGGTCATGATTGTTGTTGAAAGGACGCCAATTGTGAAGTGGCTTGCGAGCGGTAAGCTGGTCCAGAGGTACATTGGTCCTGTAAGAGTACAACAAGTTCTCCCCAATGACCGATACCAAGTTCAAAATGTGTCCAAAGATAGAAGACGTTTTAGAGGTGTGATTTCGAGCGACAAAATGAGGCTCTTTAGACCATCACAACTGATTAGAGGTGAGGTATTTAATTCTCATTTTCATAATGACATTCTGGCATATTAATATTATTATTATTATTATCATATTTATTGTTTTTTTATGTATTAAAGATTTACTAGAATACTAGTGAGCATGTCGGTGCACAAGGTGGGTGATGATGCCTGTGTACTACCGATTTTGTTTGAGTAATATTGAAGATAAGTATACAAGGTCGGTGATGCCTGTGTACTACTGATTTTATATTGAGTAATGTTGAAGATTAGACACAAGGTGGGTGATGCCTACGCGCACTATTAGAAGTTGAATATAGTGGAAGTTGAGTGCACAAGGAGGTTGAAACCTCTGTGCTTTTGAATATTTTTTTTGTTTGTTTTGGTAAAAATATAATTTTGTAGTTAGCGAAGTCCTGTCGAGTCCATTAGGTATTAACCCTTTTGCGTACTCTGGAACAAATCTTGTAGAGTCCATTAGATCATAGATATCTTTAGCGCACTCCAAGTAGTCTTCTTGTCGAGTCCCCGACGTGGGTGCACTCTGAGAATAAACTTTGTGAGTCCATTAGATCACCTTTTGCGCACTCCAAGTAATCTTCTTGTCGATGTGTGTGCACTCTGAGAAGGTAGGCTTGTTGAGTCCATTAGGATATGAGTATCTTTTGCGCATTTCAAGTGAGTTTCTTATCGAGTCCCCGACGTGTGTACACGCTTAGAATAAAGTTTGTCCATTTGTTTATGTCTTTTTGCGTACTCGAAGTACATTTTCGTTTTATTTTCTCTTCTAGGAAATTGTTGCCCTGCTGTTGATATCATTGATACTGTGTAGAGTAATTTAGTTTCAGGTATATGTCTCAGTGGGTGTGGTCCGGGACGGACCAAGTCAGGACGGACGAATGTTAAGGAATATTCATCTCCGGACAGGGCGAACTGGGGGCACTCTGTATATCGGCATTTTATAAGCAAACGCCGGATAACCAAAACAATCGGAGATCAAGCGTTCGGGCGACACCCGGTAAAGAGGCATAAGATAGGATTGCTCAGATATGAATGTTTGGAGCGGTCACATAACAATCTGTTCACTTCCTATAAATTTTTGTTAATAAAAGTGTATAATTGAATTATTAACTAACATTTATTTTAACAATATGTATGTTGGAATATTGAAAACAAGCACTAATACTTTCAGAAACAAGTTAATAAAGAAAAACGTTCTCATTAAGAGGAAAATATCTGATAATAAAATGAAAATTTTTATTGCGGATGTGAATTTTAACTCCTAATATGTCAATACTAGGAAACAATTGTTAAATATCGCAAAATTCTAATCCACGATATACATGTTCTTTACCAAAAAAAAAAAAAACACCACCACCACATATATGTATAATACAGTGCCTTTATAAATGTCCGAGCCCACGTGACCGCGAATGTTAGGCAACCAAACTCACAATGGAGTCAGTGATTAACACAAAATTCCCTAAGTATAGAAAATGAGTCAAGTGGAGTACATATTACAATTCCTTACTAACATTAAACTTTAATTTGCAAAATATGTTTCTTCTTAAATAATTATTTTGTAACCCTTTCTTTGGAATTAATCCCTTTTTTTTGGCTAGTTAGCTTTTCAGTGGGGGCGTGGGTTCTTACAACTAAAATAAACAAATTGACAAAACACAAGAAAATTAAACAGATTTTAGGGCGCCAAGTGATTTCAGTAATTTCTAAGGACCCTCAATCGAAAACTTACTTTGAGAACTATAATGAGGAAACCACTAAACATTCAATATAGATTTATTATAATATGATTTGAATATTTGTACAGGGTACTTTAAATTTAAATGTATATGGACACTAGTATAGGAAGACAAAACATATAATTATATAAATACACATCTAAAAAAAATATATACCAAAGGACTCTTGCAAAATTGTAACCGACAACTGTTCCAAGTATGGTCGGGTAATGGAAATTCTTATGCTAAATAATCTTAAACTAATTTTATTTACAAAGGTGCCAACACTTATGGCTAATATTGATCCATCGAATCGGTGGAAAAGAGAAAAAGGTTGAGTCTTCGAAACTATTAAATGCTTGGTACTTATCTGTGACGCCTTAAGCTGTAACAGGACACGCGATGAGGTGGTACCTTTTCTACAGGTCGAGGGATAGTCGCTGGCTGAGTAGATTGTATTTAAATCTGCAACGGTTTCTTTTCCGACCGATGACGAAACTCTGGCGTACAAAACTCTGGCTTATAGAACTCGCTGGGGGAGTTCTCCAAAAAAAAAATTGTCGTAGGACAAAAAACTACTACCGCCCAGGTAAAACGTCTAAAAGTGTAGATAAAAACAAATAAATAACGTTGTTCGGTAATGAGTTAGGACTTGAATTATATTTTTATAGAAATTTTGTGCACGCTTACCTCCAATGCCGAATTCCCTAACAATGGAGACGTAACAGTCAAATATGGCTCAATTTAAAAGAAAATCTGGCACGCTCTTCAACTAAACCTTACTGAAACTAAACAGCGATGCCTTTTATTGCGAATCGTGGTTTTAATCCGTGCAAATCACGTATAATAATTAGCAATAGTAATTATTTTGCCGACACCCACGACAGCTAGCCATTTCACAAAACTCGAACAAAAACTCCACGAGAAACGCTCTTTACTCTACGCGAAGCGACATTTTTCGGCAACCGATAAATACAAATACCTTTCCACTCTCCCATAGATGTCCCTCAGTGTCCGAAAATATTATTTATATATTTAAAAGCGCTTATTATATCAATGATATATATCAAATAAAATAAAATCTTAACAATTTTTTGCATTTTTGCTTACAAAATAATCATACTCCTCTAAGGTATTTTGAATTTTTATCCGATTTTAAAAATATATATATTTTTTATTGAAAGAGGTTGTCATTTTAAAAATATAGGTTCTTTTGTAATTCACTTTCTTTCAGAGATAATGAAAGTATTGTTACTAAAACACAAACATTTTTCAGTGGTCAATATGTAAATATAAATTATAGATTGTAACTTGCCCAGCCAGCTAGCCCAAGGGGAGGAAAAAGGGGCGCGGTTCTCAGGTCTTTGAATAATTTCTGGAATATTTGGATTTAATAGCATTTATTCATCATCTAAATTTACAATTCGGTCAACTACTAACTCTACTACCCTCTAAGACAAATCTTGGGATTCTTCGCCGTTGATGGCTACTCAATTCACCACCGTATAAAGGGGAGCACACTCACCCCGAAGTTCCCCGGTTTTCACCAACACTTTTTCTTCTTCTGGTTTTTACTTGTTTTCCGTAACCAAAAGCCATGTGACACTCCGTCTGTCTCCACACACTGACATCCCGCTACCTCCTTCGATCAAAAGTTAAAACTAGGAGTACAATTGGTTACCTAACTAAACGGAGTAGGAGCAAGGTGCCCGTTACAAGATATATTAATTTACGTTACAATGCTAACATAAACACAAAGTTTTCACTCGGCTAACAAAACTTTATTATATCAATCAAATTTATAATAGGTATTCAAAATGACCATCTTCGCTTTCCAAACATAAATTACAGTAGATAGGCTATGTTACTACGACGCCAAAATCCCATGTACTTTCTTATGAAGGTTCATCCTGGTCATTTTTGACGAATTTTACCCCCACTCCTCCTCCTTTTCCCTTCCCCCTCCCCTTCCCCGCCAGCCAATCAGAGCGCAGAATTTTTTTGCGGGAAATTCAAAATATAGTCACCTAGGGCTTTGTCCCACCTAGGGCTTTACCCCACCTAGGGCTTTGCCCCTTAGGGCCCCCATGCACGTATCTTCATGTAGGTATGTAGGATTGCCCACGTAGACAAGAGTATTGAGCGTAGGCCTCCGCAAGTACCCCGCGTAGGTATACCTAAATTGTGTAGGGCTTCGCCCGCCACCGCGGGCCCCAACGTAATCGAGCGGTGATGTAGACAGTAGCCGCGATTTTCATTTCATAGTAGTTTATAATGCGGCCGAGCGGGTGTCCGTAGATAGCGCTATAAGTGGAGCGCGGGACTAAAAATTAAATATGCCTGTATATTTAATTATCACAGACTACGGCTAAAAAAAATATTTACTGGAATTTACTTTAGGAATGTTCATATTAAAGCCCAATGGCAAATTCTTTTAAATAGCAAATTGTATTGAAATAGAAATTATTCCGCTTAGGTGTAATAAGAAAACCAAGTCAACAAACGCTAGCACAGCTGCATTTTGCTGTCTCAGCAAAACAGCCAGTGGCCTGTTCTGGCGATATCAACTGCAGTCACTGCAATTTGCTGCTTGTTTTTTGTTAAAAGTTTCTTGGACTGTTATAGTGAGCGGTGCTTTTTGTGTGTATCCTTTTGGATAAAGAAAGGTAAGTCTATATATACATTTTCAATTAAAATCGTAGCTTTGTATAGCAGTTATAATCTTAAACGGCAATTACTTCTCATAGTAAAAAATTCTATAACTAAAAATATTAGCATTAAATTCTAAAACAGTCAAACCAGCTACCAATATTAGTGGCATATTAAACAAATTCACTTGCACGTTTATTATCTATCAAAGAAAAATTCTATTTAAAACCACCATTATACAGGGTGTTATTTTAGCAGTTGAGAAGAAACAATAGCTACTGGGCCTTTACAAAAGATACAAATTAGTTAACAACAAGATGGTGGCTAAAATCTAAAGAATTATTTTTTATATTATTATTTTTATAGACAGCGGAAAGACAGAGAGAGAGAGAGAGAGCAGCACTGGAAAGGCATGAATGTCAACCATAGGACGTCAGAGACATGGAAACCAAAAACAAGGCATACGAAGGGTAAGTTGCTTTCAATTTCTACATTTCAGATTGCTTTTCAGTTTTTAATACACAGTCCATGTATTCTAAAACTATAATTAGCTCTTAAAATAGCTTATTTATAATAAAATCATATTTAAAGCATTAATATTAAACTACAATTATTTTTCATAGTAAAAAATTCTATAACTAAAAATATTAGCATTAAATTCTAAAACAGTCAAACCAGCTACCAAAATTAGTAGTATATTAAACAAATTCAGTTACACGTTTATTATCTAACGAAGAAAAATTCTATTTAAAACCACCATTATACAGGGTGTTATTTTAGCAGTTGAGAAAAAACAATAGCTACAGAGCCTTTATAAAAGTTACAAATTAGTTAACAAGATGGTGGCTAAAAATCTAAAGAATTAATTTTTATATTATTATTTTTATAGACAGCGGAAAGACAGAGAGAGAGCAGCGTTGCAAGGGCATGCGTTTTGGCTACAGAATGACAGAGACATGGAAACCAAAAACAAGGCATACGAAGGGTAAGTTGCTTTAAATTTTATCATTTCAGATTACTTTTCAGTTTTAATACACAGCCCACGTATTCTAAAAACTATAATTAGCTGTTAAAATAGCTTATTTATAATACAATCATATTTAAAGCATTAATATTAAACTATAATTATTTTTCATAGTAAAGAAAACTTCTATAATTAAAAATATTGGCTTATTTCAACAGGAAAACAAGCTAAAAAAATCCTCAAAACATATTAACATTCTAAAAACTATAATTTAGCTGGTAAAACAGCTTATTTAATACAAAAAAAAATCACTTAATCGTAATAAACGTTAACTAACCGAAAATTAAATACAGGGCTTTATTATAATAACTGAAAAAATTAACCAAAAACAATTAAACAATAGGTAATTAGACGAATCTTTATTGAAAAAAGATAAAGCAATTTACTAGAATCATACAAAATCAAAACCAAAATCAGATTAAATTTTTTTTATTTAAAACCAGTATTATACAGGGTGATATTTTAACAGTTGAGCAAAAACAATAGCTACAGGGTCTTTATAAAAAGTTACAAATTATTTGACAACAAAATGATGGCTAAAATTCTAAAGCATTAATTTTATAGGCAGTTGAAAGTCTAGCCAGGACAGAAAGGCATGAATTTCGGCTACAAAGGCATGAAGCTCAAAGCAAGACAACAGGACGACAGAGATATGAAGAAACAAGGCATACGAAGGGTAAGTTGCTAGATTTTTCTGCATTTCAGATCGCGTCGTCTGTACCGATTCAATACACAGTTAAATATGCTGGCTTGATACGGTACCCGTGTCGTGTAGGGGTCTATCTTAAACGATTACCTAAGGGTAATCATTGGATTTTTCCTTGCCAACGAAAAAAGGTTTCAGCCACACGCGAAAAACTTAAATCCGCCCGTGAACGCGAAAGGCCTTCGGGCTATCGAAACGATAAAAATGGCTGTCTTGTGGTTAGGGCAAATTCAAAATATAATTGTTCGGTACCATACTCTTAGCGCAATTCAAACATCTCGACGGCAGTGTTTCAAACTAAACAGATCCGTTGCGACTTAGAACATAATTGAATGTTATAGGGTCTTTCCTTACAATTAAAAATTACTATTGACCCTTTACATTAAAAATATTCAGATTTTATTTTTCATAAAATAATTTTTTGCCACTATTTTTTTAGTAAAGTACAGTTTGACGTCATTTTTCATAATTTTTCCATATTTAATTTTTCTATATGTAATTTTTTATTAAAGTACAGTTTTAGTAAAGTATAGTTTTGACTTAATTTTCACATAAATAATTTTTAATAAATAATTCTTTTGTTTTTTATTAAAGTTCAGTTTGACGTCATCTTGCATCTGAAAGTGCTGCCCCGAATTCTCCGGTTCAGGCGTAAGAGTAAATCTTTTTTAAATATAAGACTAAATTTTTCTATATTTAATATTTCGTAATTTTTCTACTTTTTAGTAAAGTACAGTATGACATTTAATTTTTAATAATTTTTCTACATACAGTACGTAAAGTACAGTTTTGGCGTAATTTCTACATAAAATAATTTTTCATAAAATAATTAGTAATTTGCGACTTGAAACAATTAAAAAAAAATACAAAAACTTACCAGTTTGGCTAAGGGAAAGCGGCAAACGGGTCCAGAGGGCGGCTGCAGAGGCAGGTAATGGGGTGGGGGCGGTTCTTTGATAGCCATAGGGGGGCCTCACAATAATTAGTTGGAAGCCCCCGGCAACTCAATTCCACAAAAATATGTTCGCACGTATGCGCACAAACGAAAGCGTTATCTATACATACCCCTTGAAGGCGACAACCCTTATCTTATTAGGACTGGTATTACAGACGCCAAGGGTTGTACTCTCCCGCATGAAAGCGGTACCTGTCACGCTAACGTGAGGAAGAAAGTCGACCACCAGCCCAAATTACCATCTTCTTAGCTTCGCAAGCACCACCTCCGTACACCTCAACAGATCAGCGAAGAATGAACAAGTACCGACATGTCTCAGCTAGTTAGTAACTTACTACGCGTATAAGGTGACACGTGTTTTCAGCATCTTTCAAGCAGACATTATTATCAACTTGTATCTCGATTTAAATTTTAAATACGAAAACGTTTCATACTAGGCTGAATCCTCAATTTAACACTGATTCTAATGGCAAAGACGTACGAATCATAAACTTTAAGAGGTCTTTTTAGATATCAGCCGTTATAATACGTCACAGGTTCGAGATTTGGAGAAGGTTTCGAGGTTTGTAGATTATCAGCGGGGTATAAAAGCCGGATACATCGATATATCTGGTCTTTCCTTTCGTGCTTATCTACCAGTACGCTGTTTTGAGTCTTATCTCCGCGCTGTTATCATATTTGAAATAATTATCAGTTTTTAAAAAGGTGTTGAAACGTCTTCAATAAAGGTGAGTTTTTTAAAATATGATGTGTCGCATATCAAATTAAACGTCTTGCAGTAAGATAGTGGGTTTCATCGATTTTTTTTCCATTTGTTCGCGATCGATGATATGCTTTGCCCAGTAGGTAGAAAGCACCCACCATCTTTTCGTTTTACTCACTTTCAAAATTTTTTATTTTTCTCGTATACTTTTTTGTGTGAATCACACCCTACTTTTAAACAAACACATCTTAATTACGTGACCTCTTTTCAGGCATCAAAATTATATCTCACCGACACTAGTTAGCTGAAAGATAATAACTACGCGTCCCCTAACGCCTTCTAATCAGTTTATCATCAGTTTTTGAAGTGATAGCATCATGGCTGCATCAGATATTCTGAAGTATTTGTATTACCAAATATGTACCCTACTCGGTGTTTTAAAACAATCATATTGTGAAGAAACCGTTA
>NW_019417720.1:8996-48180 GCF_000390285.2 Anoplophora glabripennis | reverse complement strand
TTCATAGTTTAACATGTAGAATCACCCCTAGAATTATTCGAACGGTATTTCCGGACACCCTGTATATAAATGGTATAACCTGTATTTAACAAACATTTATTTACTTCACTTTTTTAACATTTTTTCACCAAAAATAAACGTGTACAAATGATACAATAATTTTTCACTAATCAATTAAATTACTGTTTTAAATTTTGAGCTCAGTGAGCATCTACAGAAAATTTGGTAAACCCTGTGATCCCTACATTATTCTGAAACACTTATGCCCGTTTGCACCGTTTAGAATTTAAGCCAAGTTCAACTGAACTTGGTTTAATTTTAAAATTAGGTTTTAATAATCAGCTTTTGCACCACTTACTGCCGATTGTAGATTAAATTAAACTGGGCTTTAATAGGGATTTTATTATGCTGCTAACTTATGTCCAGTTATGTTCGGAAAAAAATATGTCAAAATCAAATTCTCAAACCTAACGTAATACCCTAATTTACTTTATTGTGATAAAAGATTTAGTTAATAAAGCCGAGCTATTGATACTCGTACAATTATTCTGGACACTGTTGATATGTCCATCCCTGAAAAGTCAGCAAAGGCAGACAAATGATCAGCACAAGTATAGAACCGAAGAGCAGTCAGCAATTGTTGGATAGAAGATACACTATTATTCCTAGAAATACAAAATCATATTAAGTATAAAAGCTTTTTATAACTCCAAAATTCTGATTGCCAGTTGCATCGTGTTCATGCCGACGTGTTCGTAAAACTTACATGATTGTCACTTGGATATTCCAACTGCTCTTCAATTAAAGTTAGCTGATGTAATGTGGTCTCTTTTGTCAACATAAATCTGCGGAAAAAAGTCATATTGTCTAGATTATGAAATAGATCATTTCTAAATATATAATTGTCTGGGAAATCCAAAGTCTATAATTTCATGAATATCAAAATCATCCAATACATCAAAGTCAGAATCTGAATCCATTTCAAAGTTCTCAGTGATGTCTTAACACCACTCACTCATTCACAGTCCGCAGGGAAAAGGAAGAAATACATATTTAAAAAAATTATAACTGTCAAAATAGTGTCAATTTATGTTTTCTCATTAATCCAAGTTTAAGCGGTCAAATTTGAGGATTTAAATTAATCCTAGATTAATCCATATAGTTGAAATGGTGCAAACAAAATGTTATATTTTAATCCAAGTTCAGACTAAATCCTGGGTTAAACACTACGGTGCAAACGGGCGTTATCCTTAAATTTTGCATGATCAGGGACAGTAACAATAATCTAATGTTGAAACAAATATGTATTTTAATATTATAACAACATTAGTACTAATAGTTTTTTCCGTGTACTCTTCACTTAAAAAAACGCGCCGTATTTAAGGGGTCTTCATTTTTCCTAACTGACAAATCAGCCGGTAATCAGAATGTGTCGAGCTAATTATATCTGGTGTCGGCTTAACGAGCTTTGGAACCGCCTAACTTTATAAATACATACTCCAGCCACACGTTGATGCCTGATTAATCAAGGGTCTGCTGCCTCTCGCCTCGTCAGCGACGGATGAGTAGCTGCGAAAAAATCCTAAGCAAATCATGCAACAGCCGCCGCTCATTTAATTCACTCACGTTTATGGGTAAATTAATTATTGTTTAATACTTTATTTTCATGAAAATAATCACAGATTTTACATTGAGGAAGAATTCCTGAGTTTATTTGATTTTTTTCTATTTTGAAATACAATAAAACGTAAAAAAAAGAAAACTTAAAAATCTTTTAATTAATTTGGTAAAGGATATAGCTTCTCAAAAAAAAATTGTATGAGAAGTTCGAAATAAGAGAGTTTGTGAATATGAATATGTGAATATGTGTTTGTGAATATGTCTTAAATGTGTCACAAGAATGCTACAAGTAAATTAAAAAGTTGATTTTTATTTAACCATAACTGTTCACGAAATGTATTTTTAACCAAATTTTTCATTCTTAAATTATATTATATCTTACGTGAAATTCAATGATGTTGAAATAAAATAAAAAATTCGGACGAGGGTGAAAAGTGTTTTCAATAATAACTTGTTCATTTTCTACATTTTCAAATTCTGCTTAAAAATTCGCAAAGTTTAGATAATGGTAGATAAAAATAGTGCTCCATCAGTTTCAAATAAATAGACTCATTTTCAAGATTTTTATTTAATTGGAATATAAATAGTGGTGTATTATTGCTATTATCGGCGAAAATTGACGTCAAAAGAAAAAAGCATCTAATAGAGAAGTTGTACTAGTCCAACCAAATGACAAGGAGAAAAAAAATTGTTACCTGGACTTTTATAACTGGAAATGGTAAAAGGGCTTATAATAAACCTAAAAAAAATAAATATGTGAGCAGTGGTGGCGCAGGGTTGCTTTGAAGGGTTGAAAAGTTGTGAAAAATTGTATCATTGGGATTTATAGCGAAAGTTGACGTCAAGCAAAAAAGTATCCAATATAAAAGTTGTAAATCATGCAAAAATCTACAACTTTTCCAGAGGTCTCTTTTTAAGATAACCTCAAAATTTCCGAGAAAAATGCGAAAAAAATTTACTCACTATTCGACTTACGTTTATAGGAATACTGTACTAAATAAAGTTTTGGGTCAAACAATGAGACAGTTTTTTGTATTTTTTCCGTACAATTGATGGTATATTCATTTTTTGATTTTTTTTTAAATTTAAACAAATCATCAACAATTACTGAAAAATTCATTGTTGCAAGTAATTTTTTTGCAATTTTGAACATGTTTTTGAACTGTGATTACAGATTTTTTTATTTCACCAAAAAGTATATGTCAAAACGACATAAATTATCACCGGCAGAATTCTGTACGATGATTTTTCTAAGTAGAATTTTTCTTTGAAAAAAAGTGTTTCAGACCGGAAAAAATGAATAGCTCGGAAATTTCTTGATTTTTTTATCTACAAAAATTTGTGGTTATTTAAGACAGAAAGATATACTTTCACCGAGTTCCGTCAAAATTAAATTATTTTTACCGAAATGAGGAATAAAAAACGAAAAATAAGAAAAAAACCTGTTTTTACCGGAANGTGAATATGTCTTAAATGTGTCACAAGAATGCTACAAGTAAATTAAAAAGTTGATTTTTATTTAACCATAACTGTTCACGAAATGTATTTTTAACCAAATTTTTCATTCTTAAATTATATTATATCTTACGTGAAATTCAATGATGTTGAAATAAAATAAGAATTAAGATAACCTCAAAATTTCCGAGAAAAATGCGAAAAAAATTTACTCACTATTCGACTTACGTTTATAGGAATACTGTACAAAAATAAAGTTTTGGGTCAAACAATGAGACAGTTTTTTGTATTTTTTCCGTACAACTGATGGTATATTCATTTTTTTATATTTTTTTAAATTTAAACAAATTTTCAACAATTACTGAAATATTCATTGTTGCAAGTCATTTTTTTGCAATTTTGAACATGTTTTTGAACTGTGATTACAGTTTTTTTTTATTTCACCAAAAAGTATATGTGAAAACGAAAAAAATTATCACCGGCAGAATTCTGTACGATGATTTTTCTAAGTAGAATTTTTCTTTGAAAAAAAGTGTTTCAAACCGGAAAAAATGAATAGCTCGGAAATTTCTTGATTTTTTTATCTACAAAAATTTGTGGTTATTTAAGACAGAAAAATATACTTTCACCGAGTTCCGTCAAAATTAAATTATTTTTACCGAAATGAGGAATAAAAAACGAAAAATAAGAAAAAAACCTGTTTTTACCGGAAATTTTGAGGTTATCTTAAAAACTGACCTCTACAAAAGTTGTAGATTTTTGCATGATCTACAATTGAATACTTTTTTGTTTGACGTCAACTTTCGCCAGAAAACCCAATGATACAATTTTTCACAACTTTTTAACCCCCCAAATCAACCCTCCGCCACCCCTTCTCACGCATTTATTTATTTTTTTTGTTTATTATAAGCTCCTTTACCATTTCCATTTATAAAAGTCCAGGTAACAATTTTCTTTTTTTTCCTCTAAATGAATTATTTCGATCGGTCTATATGTATATCATGCAAAAATCTATAACTTTTTTAGAGGTCACTTTTTAACATAACCTGAAAATTTCCGAGAAAAATGCGAAAATAGTTTTTTCTTTTTTTTCGTTTTTTATTTTTCATTTCCGCAAAAATAATTTAATTTTGACAAAACTTAGTGTACTTAGTATACCTTTTTGTGTCTTAAATCACCAGAATTTTTTTTTAGATAGAACAATCAATAACTTTCCGAGACACTTCTGCTTAAAAAATCATCGTACAGAGTTCTGCCCATTATTTTCTATTTGATATATATTTTTTGGTAAAATAAAAAAATTTATAATCACTATTCAAAAACATGTTCAAAAGAGCAAAAAAACCAAAATTTGTTTCAAAATTGATTTTTTCGTTATTTTTTGTTATTTTTTTTTTTTTTTTTTAATTCAAAAAATATTTGCACCATTCAATTGTACGGAAAAAATACAAAAGAAAATGTGATCCAAAACTTTATTTTTGTACGGTATTGCTATAAAGAGCCGAATAATTTTGTGTACCGAGCAGGATTACCCATACTGCTAATCTGTAATACAATCAAGTAAAGAAGTCGGTTAAAGTGAAAAACCATTCATAAATTTCTTTCGTTTTTTAGGAAAAAAAATGCAAAATATTTCGAAAATCATAAAAAGGAAGTTTTTTTATTATCAATTCATTTACATGAGCGAGATAGACTAGTCTAAATTTCAAGTAAAAATATTAATTTTTTCCAAAGTTATGGTATGTCAAAGAATCAATCAGCTGATCCATAAATTTGAGAAAAACATATTTTTATGTGAAATTTGGACCGAAGTCCTATTTTGCTCCTGAATGAATCGATAATAAAAAAAACTTCCTTTTTTATTTTAAACAACTTTTATGATTTTCCAAATTTTTTCCATTTTGTTTCTAAAAAACAAAAAACATTTCTGAACGGTTTTTCGCTTTAACTCACTTTTTTACGTGATTGCATTACAGATTAGCAGCACAAGAATAAATAACAACATTTATTCTTGTGTTAGCAGTATGGGTACCTACACAAAATTATTATGTTATACAATGTTTAATTTTTTTTATTAATTCCAAATATCTTTATAAGGATTATTGTTTTCATAACGAGGCAGACATGCCCTGTAAAAATAGACAACTGAAAAAAAAATATGTCAAATTAAATGTGACAGCTCTTGCTAATTGCAAAATTAGTGTTATTTTGTGAGAAAAATACTTGTGACCAAAGAAAATGCCTTTTACGAATGTGGAAGCGTATGATATGTTGGCAGTCTATTTTCAATGTTTGGAAATTTAAACAAAACTTGTGAACGATTTAACAGTGTATCTAAAAAGTGTATTTTCAACTTAGATTATATAAGCGAAAATTCGAAAAAACGATAATTTTTTGTAACACTGTAACTGTTGCGCCCCCTAGCGGTGAAGTTACAAACTTGAAAATATTTTAAATCAATTTCTTTTGGCCGTATTTGTTAATGGTTGTTAATTTTTTACCCCATAATCGTAGCACGTCTAGTTTACTATATACAGCCGCTCCGTACCGTTAATCACCCTGTGTATTAGTATTACACATCTGCAAAAATTATTAACTATTATTATCAACCAAAATTTAGAACCTTTAGAAAAATTTTATTTGTACCGGACGGTGCAGGAAACCAATTTGTAATAATATCTATTTTTTGTTTAATTAATTCCTAAATTTGTTTTGTGTCAAAATACCCAAATTTAGAAAAAATATACAAATCAGATGGAAATAAAACAGTTGAAAAATAAAAAAGAGAGAGTCACTTATTTATACTTTTATTTATTTAATTAATTATTTATTTATTTATTTAAAATACACATCCAACAGGCGATGCCCAATAACAGGATATATCTAGTAATAAAATATAAAACAAGTTAAGAGAGAGAAAAATTAACTATGAAAAAAGAGAGAAAAAAATAGTACAAACTTACAAATAACACAGATATAAAGAACAAAATAAGAAGGCAACTAACTATAAAATACAGATATGACTACATAAGTAAAGCATTTTTTATATCATTAGGCAAACAACAAAAAAGAACGACATTATTTTCTATCTTACTGTACTTGGAAACAATTTGATACACTGGTGATGCTACTAGGATGTTACTACGTGCTGCGGGTAGACTAAAAACATTATTACTTCTAGCTGATAGTCGCAGTAATTTGATATCAATATTACTTAAAACACATAGACAGTCCAAACTGTTATGTAGAGCTTTATACAAAAACATTACTTGAAAAATAGATCTTCGTTTAGCAAGGACCTGAATATTGAAACGCTCAAGTAATAGATCATGCGGAAAATAAGTAGGTACACAGCTGATTTCATAAACCTGCGCTGTACTCTTTCCAAAGTTGCAATTTGATTAGCATAAATTGGCAGACATTGATGCATATTTAGAACGAATAAAGGTAGTGTAGAGCAATTGTAGTGTGAAAATACTGATAAAGCTTTTGGAATTCCTTATTATGAACCCCATATTCTTGAAAGCAGATGACGCAATTTTGTCGATATGTTTTGTAAAAAATAATGTAGGGTCAAATGTAACTCCAAGGTCTTTTATGTAATCGGATCTATGCAATATTATATTATCCAATTTATAATCGAATAGTACAGAATTTTTTTTTGGTGATTGTAATGATATTATACTTGGAGGCATTTAGCGTTAAATTATTATTTAGACACCACAAACTAATGACATTAAGCGCATTCTGTAACATGTAGCAGTCGGCAATGGTATTTATTTCGCAAAATAACTGAAGGTGATCTGCATACATTAAATGGTGTACTTGTAGATCAACCATGATGTCGTTTACAAAAAGAACAAAGAGTAAGGGTTCGAGTATAGATCCTTGAGGAACACCATATATTTGATACAACTTGTGCGATTTAAAACCACGATGCTGAACAAACTAATACCCATTTTGTAAATACGATTCAAAAAGTAGTTTGTATAGCAAGAGGTCGTGGTCAACGCCAACAGCCCGGGCAAGGATCTGTATAAAAAGTCATGTAATAGAATCTCAATGAATCTCAAATATTTTGGAGAAATTGCAAATAATAGAAATTGATCTGTAATTAACCAATTCATTCTTACTGCCCTTCTGGTGCACTGGACACACTAGATAGATAGTTTCCAACATTCAGGATAACACGCAGTTTTTATTAATAAATTAAAGATAGTTGTTAATGAGGCAACAAACGCAGAGGCACAGTCTCTTATAAAAATCAGGTCCGGTTGTCATTTTTGGCTTAATTTGTTTTATCGCAGCATAGACTTCATCTTGTGAAAAGTTTAATATATTTAGCACATCAGCGTTTGATGTAGATGTTCGACAATGATTTTTAGCCGGTTTTATATACCATTGTTTTATATACGAATAAATCTGCAAAACTATTAACTATAGTCTGTGGATCATCAACCTACTCTTTACGCCAAATGTTGGATTTTTATACTGAGTATTTTAGTGCCCTAAATCTAATATATCTCAAGAAACTTAAAATATTTAAAAAAGTTATAGGTAAATACTTTTAAGGGCATGTATCACTAGACATTTATTTTCGGAAGAAAGTGTATATAAAAATGTACCTACTCTTATTTTTTATGTATAGTCAATTTCTTATTTTTGTAAAATATAGACAGGGTCATTCATAAAACGCACACATTATCCTTTTTTGCCTTTCTGTTTAGAAAAAATAGTAAAGACGAAGGTTTTAGTATATTATCTTGCAACATTAAAGACGTAGATACATACAAAGCAGTTGAATATTGCATTTCTCAGATATGAACCAAACTTTTGTTATTTTTGGATAAAGTTAAGGTTGGCATGGAACCATTGAGTATGTATGCTCCTCCTTTGTTATACAGACAGATCCAAAATTATTGAAGCGTTTGGAGATCGCGGCCCGTGCCTGTCTCTGTCAATACTATAGATTTTTATATGCCAAAGATGGTGTTAGAAACAGGTTGCGTTTCCCAAACGCTTCAATCATTTTGGATCTCTCTGTAGTTACTAAACAATCTTTTAAATCCTTGGAAAAGTATTATATCTTATTATAAAAGGCGCTCAATCTGCTCTAGAAAAAGGATACAATACCCTAAGTTGTCCACCTCGTTAATAGATTTAACTGCGGCCAATATTTTGTTCCTTATATCATACAAGTTACTAGGTCGTTGCTTATTTACTTTATCTTTTAGTCTCATAGCAAGAGCTACATGGACGTTAAATCAGGACTTCTTGTGGACCAGAAAATTGCCCTTTTAAAAAAAAAATTAAAAGAATGTTCTATGTTTAGAACATATGTGTTATGTATTTGATGTGATTGCATAATATTTTGGTACAGTTACAGGCACACTGGGCAAAATCAAAACAATGTGAGATTTCTAATGAGGTAACAATAGTTGTACCTGAATAGAACTATTTTCTCTGAGTGGACTGTAGGAAGAGGCCATTTTCAACAACTGTTGTGATTTTTGTTGTTTATTAGCTTAGTTTTTAGATTTAGAGCTTTTGATGATAAGTACCTTTTTTGTGCAGAAAACATTGGCAGTTTAAAATGGGCTTTCAAAATACTGATTTTCCCAGGGCCGTAAAAATTAGAGACAAAAGAACCTCAAACAGTCCTAAAATCTCCGCCACTCTCAACTTAATAAAAATTGAATTAGCTCTCAAAAGTAACTAATGTTACATGTACAAAATTTGAATTCTGTATCTCATATGTTTCCTGAGATATCGTCAAAAAACTGAAAATGGTGTTTACTAAGACTTTATTGCTTCTAGTATCGTGTACTATTTTCAATTTGCGTTATTTATGATACACCCTGTATATTATTGTATATTCAGAAAACAGCAGGGGATTTCAGAAAAAGACAAATATACAAGGTGTCCATAAAAAAAGTTTAGTTTATATCTCAGAAACGCAACATTCAATTGTCTTTTATGTACTTTTTTGATATCGCTAGAAAATTTACTAATACTTTGGTTTCTGCTATTTTTTTCTAAATAGAAGGATAGAAAAGAAAAAGGGGACATAATGTTATGCGAATAATCTCGTATATATACAGGGTGAGTCATTAATAATGGTACACAGCTTAAAGGCATATTGTTAACGTCAACATATAGTGATTGAGCCAAACATGCCTTAATCAATTATTGCTCTTTTTCGTTGTACAGGGTGTTAAAGTTGAAAAAATATTTTCCTTTTTTATCTATATTTTAAGTATGTATGGACCGATTGTTTTGAAAATTTGTAGTTTTACGTTTTTTGAGGAGGCAAAAAACGTAAAACTACAAATTTTCAAAACAATCGGTCCATACATACGTAAAATATAGACAAAAAAGAAAATATTTTTTCAACTATAACACCCTGTAGAACGAAAATGAGCAACAATTAATTAAGGCATGTTTGGCTCAATCACTATATTTTGACGTTAACAATCTGCCATTAAGCTGTGTACCATTATTAATGACTCACCCTGTAAACAGGAAATTTCTGTAACAAGCTATGTAGGCCAGGAAAATAAGCTGGGAAATGACCATTTCGCGACTGTTTGTTTCAGCATGCCGAATTTATCACTATAGATGCTAAATATTATGTACAATAACATATTAGTTTCCACAGTCATACAAATGGGGGGAAGATTGTTTATAGGATGGTTAATTGTATATTTTTTTCGTAAATTCACGTTATTCGCTTATAACTTTTTTCCGTTCATTTCCACGAGAAATCAGTAAAGTACTTTTTTTTTCGTCTTCAAAAGACCTACAAAACTAGCCCTTGAGCGTCAAAAAATATTGATTAGATCAAAAGTTAAAAACAGAAGAAGTTTATTTATGACTTTTGAATTATAATTTTATAAAATTGCGTTATTATTATCAGAACGTTTTGGAATCGCATCCTCTCATTCCTTATCATTGTCGATAACTCACACGAAATCTGGAATCGGTAAGTTGAATAGTTTACAAGTTATCGCCTTATAAACAAATTAAATAATTATTAGTCGGGACGATCCCGAGGATCTTCCACAATCTCACTGATTTTTTTCAAGGTAGATTTCATAATAATACGTTGAAATCTGTCTTTTTTTTTAATTTAAAATTTGCAACCTGGATTTTTTTTTATTTTTTAGCCTTAGTTGCAAAATGAAATATACGACGCACGAGCGTGATCCAGAGTCCATAACTTGTAAACTATTCAACTTACCGATTCCAGATCTCGTGTGAGTTGCTAAACAGTCATAAGGAATGAGATGATGCGATGTCGTAAAAGTTCTGATAATAATAAGGCAGTATATAAATGTTTAATTCAAAAGTCATAAATAAACCGCTTTTGCTAATAACTTTTTTCTAATCAATATTTTTTGACGCTCGAGGGCTAGTTTTGTAGGTCTTTTGAAGACGAAAAAAAAAGTTATAAGCGAAAAACGTGAATTTACGTAAAAATTATATAATTAACCAGCCTGTAAACAATCTTCCCCCATTTTTATGACTGTGGAAACTAATATATATGTTATACATAATATTTAGCATCTATGTATAGTGATAAATTCAGCTTGCCGAAACAAAAAGTCGCGTCCAACTATATTTCCTGGACTATATGAGAATAGTAGATAAAATAGTAGATATCTGCATTGTATTACATTTAGCTGTAATTTTGGTGTCTACAGAAAGAAAAACATTACGGACACATAACTTCCGCCTTATTCATCACCATTACTACCCAACTAAAAATAAATAACCGGGTAAAGACGCCACATGCGCGATTCATCGGCTTGCACGATAATTTAAATTTTCGCTACAAGAACACGTAATTACAGATGGCCTTCGAATTTCCGTTATCGATTCCTTTCAAACGGTCCCCATCCTGACGTTCGCGGATCCACCTGAATATCGTAAATTTTTAATACGGTTGTGCCGCGGGCCGCAGGAACTGTCAGTTGTTCCTGTATACAGTTCATGCCCTAATAGCGTGTCATTAGGCTAATATCCCATGCAAATTGATCGAGTGCGCGAGCTCCAAATTGCCCCTACAAACCGAGGATCCGCCCACCGATCCGCTACAACAAAAGATTTCATTTAATTTGGAATATTGTTGTGGTTTCGTTTCGTGCTTATTTAAACTGCCTAGAAATTCATTTAAATCGTGTAATTGGAATATTGAAGGTGGTGATTAGCGTTTTTATTTTTATTACTTTTAAGCGCTAATGATCCGTTGCCGCATTGGATCTTCTTTAACTGAATTTTTTATGATCGTGATTAACACGCCATATTCCAAACAGTTGTTGTAGGATCTCTACAGTTCTTTTTGTTAACGGAAGTCGATTATTGGGTTCTTTGTGTTGGTCAGCCCAGCGGAAGGCACGTGCTTTCTTACAGATCGACGCGATCCAAAGGGATTGCATTTCGTGTATGCCCATTCCTGCGGTATGTTCTTAAGAACGAAAAAGGTCTCGATTATACCTGAGCGACGTCAAAATACTTGGTCGAGATAAGTAAGTGGTTAAACAGAACGTGTATATTATTTAGTGGCGGTGATGTTGGGAAACACTGCCGCTTCATATAATAATATTATTATTGGTACACTAGTGCGGTAAAAGGAAAATATTTAAATTGTTTGTAAGAACAAATATGTATTATCTTTATCTAAATAGAGACATATACAGGGTGTAAAAAAGGAGTGTAAAATATTTCAGGAGGTAATAGTATGAACCAAAATAAGCAGAAAAGTCTTAATAAACATGGGTCCGCAAAGTAACGGTTGCGGAAATATGGAATGTTTTATGTTTTTCAAACATTTTATTTTATTAGGAATAAACCGACAAAGGAAGCTTTTAACAAACAAAAAACAAAGTTACAGAAGATGTTCAAAGTGCCCTCCGTCCATTTCCAAGCAGGCACGACATCTTCGTCTCAACGATATTCGAACTCTTTCGAAAACACCCTCCTTGGTTTGGATTTCTTGACACTTTTGATTAATCCGTAGCTGCAGCTCTTCCAGGCTATTTACAGGAGTACCATACACTAATGTCTTCAAATATCCCCAAACAAAGAAATCTAGAGGGTTCAGATCAGGCGATCTTGGAGGCCATAAAACAGGTCCGGCCCTTCCTACCCATCTATGTGGAAAAGTTTGGTGTAAATGCTCTCTAACGGCCATGGAAAAATGAGCTGGAGCACCATCATGCTGGAACCACATTTGTTGCCTCTGATTCAAAGGAATGTCTTCCAAAAACTCATACAGTGTGTTCTGCAGAAAGTTGAGGTAAGCAGCGTCTGTTAATCGGTTTGGTAAAACAACAGGACCTAGAAACCTGTCACCTACAATACCCATCCAAATGTTTAATGAAAAACGTGCCTGATGTCCAGATTCTATTAGAGCATGAGGATTTTCGTCGGCCCAAATATGCGTATTGTGAAAATTAAACACTCCACCCGGCCTCATCAGTAAAAAGAATGTTTGCAAGAAATCGAGGGTCTTCAGCATCATGACGTAGAAACCAGCGGCAAAAAACCAAACGTGCTTGATGATCATTTATTTATAGAGAGTATGAAAAGTCCGATCGGTGCGAATTCACACTAGTGTGACTTTGGTGTGGCCAAAATTTTGGCTGAATTTTATATCATAATCTAGAAATAAAGTGAATTGAACTGCAAATTTCCGATTTTTTTCACCTCATTTTACTTTTCGAATAGACTAGAACATTGTTTATTTACTTATTGTTAATAATTTTTCAAAGATTTTGTCATTAATAGTTTAATTGTAATATGTATTTGTCAATATTTATGAATAATATTGCTTAAATTAATATTTTTATACAAGAGTGCACAATTAACATAAATTTACAGAAAATGAGGCAAAAATCACAACTTCTAAAAATGCCTATATTCAAGACACCGGGAAAAATCGATAATATCATCCTGTAAATATAGAGTATATTTTAAATATAGACTTTAAACTTCAAAATCCTTTTTTTTACTTTTTCTCTAGTCATTGTTTATGAAAAAATACGAATTTAAAAAAGTAATTTTTCTAAAAATATCTTTTTCCAATTCCATTTTTTATTAACAAATTATTATTATTTTTTTAAATCATTCGATTTCTCGGAAAATTTTACTCCAGTTTTGATATAAATACGTTATGTTTTCGTTAACAAATAAAAAAGACAAAGGTTTAAAGTTGGCAAAATGCCAATTTGCACAAGTGTGATCTTTAAGGTGACCCACCTCAAGTGTGACCTTTGAGGGTTAAGGATTTGAATATATCAACAGGTAAATAAAATTATTAGAAGAAAGCCTTTGTTTTCTTTATTTTCAAATAAAGGATATTTTCAGATTTATTTTGGTTTTTGAATCCGTCTGCTTGTGCAATAGGCACGTTCCAGAGAAATGCGGCAAGCAACAAATGCTTTGTAACATTGTTAAGTTTTTGTTGCCATGGAACGACAATTCTTATGTTGTTGTATGTCACCTCTACAGAAATTTTACAATAACATATGGTTTTCTTATGAACCAAATTTTCACATAAACGGTCATGTTAATAAGCAGAATTGTTGATATTGGGCTGAGCAGAACCCGCAAAATCTTCATCAGAAACCAATACATTCAGCCAAACTGGTCGTTTGGGCTGCCATATCAAGCTAAGGAATCACTGGCCCTTATTTTTTTTTTAAATAATCACGGTCAAGCTCAAACAGTTACGTGTAAGCGATACTGCCATATGATCAGAACATTTTTAACACCTGAAATTCAGAGACAGGAACACTTTCTTCTAACAAGATGGAGCCCAGAAAGAGTCATCAATCGCAGAAGGAACATTAACTGGCTAGCGAGAAGTTCCAATCTGACCTCAGCCGATCTTTTTCTTAAGGGGTTACCTTAAAAGTAAAGTATACACCCCAATGCTGGAGTATTTAAGGGAATTGAAACAAACAATTGCAGAAGAAATCAACATTGTTCCTTGAGCAATGCTTCAACGAGTTATCGCGAACGTTACTTCGCAATTAAATGAATGTGAAAACATAAACGGTTCTCACTCACCCAATACCCTTGATCACAAATAAAAATATAATCTTTAAGCTTTCTTTTAGTATTAAATTTGTTTCGATATATACACTCTAAGTATTTATTTATAAAGGCTAAAATAAGGAAATATTTCTGAAACACCCTTTAAAACACAATTTTTATATAAAATTAACTGAGCTTTCATTACTCTTTGTTCAGATTCTAGACAAGTTAAAGGCAAAAAGTTTAGATCTTATTTATTCCATGAGTAATAATAATACCTATTAATATTTTTGAAAGTTCTTTTCCTAAAAAAAATCTGAAATTTTTAACTTGTTTAGTATTCCCAAAATGTCGATTGGCAAACAAATTTTAAATTTAACATCTTCTAGCTGAAAGATGCAACATTTGATTAAGGCGTATTTGGCTTAATCGTACCATTTTGAACTTGAGAACATCTCATTAAAATGTACCCCATTTTTAATGGAACATCCTTACAGGATTATATTGCAACAAAAACTTACTAACAGTTATTATATTTCATTCTAAATTACTGCGACGTATTTTCTGAGAATAAGCACATTAGAAGGATTTTACTATCTTTCTAGCGGCTGTAAAGACAAATACACAATCAGTAATACTATATGTTAGGTACAGAGCCTTCATAAATGTTTACAAGCCACGTGACAGCCGAGCTTAGGCAACCAACATTGCACAATTGGTACGGGTAACGAAAAATCTCTAAATGTTGCCGTCACTAAGTGTTAATGATTCGTTTACAATGAACAGTAACAAACCGTTACGCCTAGGCTATAAATAGAATAACATCAATCACAGGTGAGACAGTATATTGGTGTTTTAATTAATCCTGATCTTATTGTTTTAGTTTAGAAAATAAAATTACTGTTCCAAACAAAATTACTGGTCACGTGACTTGAAGGTTCTGTATTTGCATTTTGTGATTAAATCCAATTGATTCTTATTGCTGAAAATTTTTTCGTAATGTTTTTAGTGCAAGAATTAGTATTTATTTTGCGGTCATTGGTAGAGAATGCTAATTACAAGTTACTAGTGGAGTAACATTTTTTCCTTCACGTATTAATTTGGAGCAGAAAAATTAAAATTTCATTAATATTGAAGAAAAATGTAAACCAGTTAAATGCAAAAGACTCGATTTTGTCTTAAATTAAATTAACGTTTTTCATATCATTAGAACATTAACGTGAAGTTCTCGGTTAGTTTCGAACAATTTCATTTCTTTTTCGGTATATATACGAGGTCTGTTCGGAAAATAAACGAACTTTTTTAATTACGTACTAATATAGATATGCGGTTGGCAGCATTGCGTTGCGTACAACTTCCTCTACAAACACATGTTCTTGGATAGTTAATATCTCATTTAGTTTTCGTGATGTTTTTATTTGACTGCAACGTGTTTAAGTGTTACTGACGATTTTTGGAATGTGCGATTTTCTGGAATTATGCGAGAAACTGGGGAAAACTTTCACGGAAACGTTTCAACTTGTGAAACAAGTTTACGGAGATGATGCTCTGGATCGTACGCAATGTTATGAACGGTTTTCATGATTTAAAAGTGGTCATTTGAAGTGGATCCTCGACCAGGAAGGTCTTCTACGATCAGAAAGTCAAAGATCTGGTGAATGCAAATCGCCGATTGACTGTCAGAGAAATTGCAGAAATTGCATCTCAATTGAGTCCAGCCATGAAATTTTGACTAAAAAATAGAACATGTATCGAGTTGTAGCAAAATTTGTTCCTCATTTCATGACCGAACAACAGAAAAAATATCGTGTGGACGTTTGTCAGCAACTTCAACAGTCTAATAAGGACGAAACGTTCATTCAAATGATTATAACGGGAAACGAAATTGAGATTACGGCTACGGCATTGAAACAAAAGTTTAATTATCACAATGGATTGGCAAGGTGTTCATATCCCAAGAAGACACGTCAATTTCGATCCAATGTCAAAGTAATGTTCACTGTTTTTTTCGACTTACTCGCTGGCCGCTTGCGATTTTTTCTTAATTTCAAAATAAAAATCAAAGCAAATTCGTCACAGACTTTAAAGACCATTTCAAATTAATCTATCCAGGACTGCTCCGCGAAATGTAAACATCGCTGAGAAAAGTGTGTGAATAGGGTAGGGGAGTACTGAGTACTTTGAAGGAGACAAGAACCAATAATGTATAAAATTAATGATAAAGTTTAACATTGCTGAGTTTTCATGGAACTATTTACGGGGTCGCATCGTGCTTTTTGTGTTCGTGCGTTTTGTAAAAACTATCATTCTTATGTCGTTGTGCGTCGCCTTTACAGAAGTCATTATAACGTAGCAAGAATGAGAGTGGTCGTCTGGGATGCCATACCAAGTCAAGGAATCAATGGCCCCTATTTTTTTTTTAAGGTAATCGCACTCAAGCTCAAATAGTTACGTCTGAGCGTCACTGCCATGTGATCAGAACATTTTGAACACCTGCAATTGAGAGACACGATGGCTATAACAGGAACATTTTTTTCCAGCAAGACAGAGTCACTTGTCATGTCACGATTCTGTCATTGGATAGTCTTCGTCGGAGTCATTAGTTACAGAGGAGACATTAATTGGCCAGCGAGAAGTCCCGATCTGAAGCGAACCGATTTTTTCTTATGGTTCTACATTAAGAGTAAAGTATACACCCCAATGCCGCAGGATTTGAGGGAATTGAAACAAAAGAATACAGAAGAAATCAACGTTATTCTTTGAGCAATGCTGCGACGAGTTATCGCGAATTTTATTTCACGAATGTGAAAACGTAAACTGTGCTCACTTACCCCATACCCTTTGTCACAAATAAATATTTAATCGTTAAGCTTTCTTTTAGTACTAAACCTGTTGGGATATATTGAAATGAACAAAAAATTGACATGAAATAAATGGCCACTAACGTTATTATGAAATTCTATATGATAAAATGAAAACAATCACAATTTGAAGTTTGAATTTGATAATTCAAAATCCACAAATGTTAAAGCATGACAGTATGACAGCGTTAGGGTAGACACAAATTTGATAATAAGATGAAAAACGATAATGTAAATTAAAAAAAATAAATAATAAACAATAATTCAGGAAAATTAATGTAAATCTATGTCAGGAGAATGTAAGAACTGTAAATAATAGATAGGAAAGTTGAAGTGAAGTAAGGTGAAGTGAAAGAAAGAAAGAGCACGTTAGAGGAATGTATAAGGACCTTAAGGAATAGTGAGGATTAAGGAAAAAACAAAAGAAAGGAGAAATTAGAAATTAGTTAGAAAAAAAAGAAAGAGGGAAGGTGAAATCAGAATTGAGAAATTTATAATTGAAGGAAATTTGAGAAAAATATCAAAATCAAGGGAAGCTTATACATATCTGAAGTTTGGTGCATGGAGGAGATATTCTGAAGGAGTAATATTATAATATGTGTATCTGATAATATGTGATACATCAGCAGAAGCAGACTCCAGATCCATAGTGTTCTAAAATTTGAAAGCAAAGGATCAACAAAAAAAAGGTATTTCATTTCAAACTGCAGTATAAATTTGGTAATAGAGGGTTATAAATGCAAACAAAGAACTGACAAATCTGAATATATAATCTGAATTAACAGCTGTGATACATTAAAAAGATTGGATAAAAATAGAAAAAATGAGATAAAGCAGTTACAATGTGAGAGTGAAATCGCAACATGTGTATAGATGCTGGATATCTTGAAAGACTTTTAGGATATTGCAAGAAATATTCTATCTTCCATTTCCTTTAATAATTTGTATGTTTACAGTTACTTACTTTTATTTTCGTCGAGATATTGAGGGACAATTATCTATATCCTTTTCCTTCTTACCAAAAAGTATGTTTATGCCTTCAAGCAGAATCCTGCTCGTCCAAACTGACTCCCCCGTATCGCTCCTCATTAATGAACGATTTATAAATAAACGTTCACCGTAACCGTAACCGATCGCCGGGCGACATCGGGGGCCCTTTGTGGCCCTGTCATCCTGTCAGGGCATTGTCTCGCCGTCAATCATACACTGCTCGCTTCGCACAACAGGCGGACGCGTAAAATTCGCGCTGATGGTCATTGAGACTCGACGTAGCGTGATGAATCGCTCGATGTTACTGTTTTAATTCGAACGCTGGGGTTGAGTGCCAACATTTGCTCAAAACAAGGTATTAGCGAAAAAATTAAAACTCTGATCAGTGATGCCCGTTATCTAGATTATTCTATCAGATTAGTCATCTAAATAAAATGCGATTATATCTTTTGTTTTGAAATGGTCTGTATTTTTATTACTAGTAGGTATAATGTCATATGATTTTAATTGTTAATGAAATAACTAATTGTAAGAATATTAAGAGGAAACGGTCGGTGGTGTTCTTACATTTAAAATGGCGTCTTCTTATACAAGCGCAGTTAGTATTTATACGGGAGAGTACTTCTAAAGGACCAGTCGGTTTCGTAATCAAATCGTCAGAGATTAATAGTTTAACAAAAGCGATGAAAATAGCACGAGAGTTACATACCTTTCAAGTCCACCTTGCGTTGAAAATCACAGATTTTACGCGGTGATAAGAAAAAGACAAAAAATTATATAACCTAGAGATTCTTAGACGTAATAATAATATGTAGTTAGAAATAGAATAAAAGAATTAAATAAATAAACTAAATAAAATAAGCAAACACGAAATATCTCTTACCTACCTTAGATTTTGACAGCATTAGTCATAATATATTGTTGACCAAATTGAAGTTTGGTTTCTCCACCTCATTAGTACAATTTTTTAGAACATACTTAATAGGTAGGTATTATTACGTTGCATATGATAGGTTTGAGTCTCGGTGAAATCTTGGACCTCTCTTATTTTTGCTTTTTGCTGACGGACTCATGAACTGTCTTGATTGTCATAGGCTGTTTTGTGCAGATGACCTTAAAATTTATTGTAATATACATAGCATTTGGTACGGATTGTCAATCGATTGCTCTTTACTTTTAGAACGTTTTAATATTAGAATATGGGTTCTAGGCAAACTGATACATTTTATTTACCAGCACTACAACTAACATTTTTTCTGATTAAAAATGTTTTTTCAGTTTTCTTGACTGCATAAATTTTTTTTAGCTCTTTCAGATATCAACTGTATCAAGTTTGTTAGATATAGACTCCTTAACATAACTTTCTGCTACAGATGAGCTCTTCCATCCACCATGCCGTTCGATAGTTGTAAGATCAGCACCTTTATTGGCCAATAAAGTTGTTGAACTGCGCCTCATACAATGGCCAGTATATACTTCTGGATTTTCGATATTCAGAAATGAAGCAACTATTGAGGGTACCTTCGCCAATGTGTTGCTTCCAACAGGCTGAGGAGTATATTTTTGACTGATGTATCTTAAAAAGAATCTGTCTTGTGTTAGGCGAATTGGGCGCAGAGAAATATATTTTCTGCATATTTCAACAGCATTCACGCAAAATCCTTCTTCTATAATTGTCAATTTTCCTGAAATGCCCGTCTTGGTGTCAAGTATTGAAACAAGAAACAAGTAGGTAACTGCCAAAGTCTTGTACGCCCTAATTTATGTGCTCATTCCAATACTGCAGCTTTTTTGCTTTGTATCCTCTCGATTCACTCTTCAAATAAGCAGTAAGCTTATTATATTTTACAATATCTATATTTTTGTAGACCCTTATAGTAGCCTTCAACATCGAATACTTCGACCACATAGATGAAATTGCATATTTTTATTCAAATTTAAAAAATACGATAGCATGACTTCTTTATTTAATGTCATTATTCTCCGTTTTTCCCTCCATCCGTTAAATTGGGCGAACACTTTTTCGTAATATTGCCTGGATTGTGCTGGCAATAAATGGAAAATTACTTCGTGAGTTTCTTCAAAAACAACCACAGGAACACAATTACTTCCTTTCTTGCATTTTTATGAAATTCAGATAGAACTTTTTATTAAATAATTGATATAAATAATATATCATAGCAACCAGTACGTATAACAAAACCTATCACGTTTCATTGAGTACTAGTAAGAAGTCAAGTTGTGCAAATATATTTTTATTAAATTCCATTAATTCTGATTCCACAAATATGATTGTGATGTGATTATGGATAAAACGTTGTATTGCATTCGTCTTTGAATTGCCTTTTATCCAATTAAAAATTTTAAACGCTCGAACCACATTCTCGCGTTGAATGTTTAATTCAATGCTACTTAAAACACTTATACAATAAATAACTATTATTGCATGGGCTCTTATGAAAGTCCTTTTCTCTTCAAACTATGTAAAAAATCTGTCGTTTTTAATACGATCGCAGATAAAATAAATTAGATATAATTAAGTAATAAATTTAATATTAAACTAGTATCAATGTTGTATAGAAAACGAAATACTTAGTTAAAATGAAACTACTTGGTGTTTTGTTAATTGGAATTGATTTACATCGAAAAAATTAGCAAATGAAACTATCAAATCAACTTAATTTAATTTTTTTTTTTTTTTCAAAATGCAGGCATAGAGAGAGATAATAAGAATTTAAAAACGTATCTGTATGTGGAAGCAATCCCGCCCCGACCCGATAAGGATCTTGTTTGTTGATAACGATCTAATCAAATTCACACCTAGACTTTGAATAATCCAATTGCGACGCTTTTCGGAATTGCAACCATGGGGAACAAGACGGAATGTTGAGGATACAATGAACTGCACAAATTCCTGCTAGACGTTCCCATGCAGGAGGATGTGTCGATTTTATTCATTAAAATCCGTCCCGCTACTCTGAATTCAGGACGATTCGCGCGGCATTAAAATTCGGCAGATCGGCGGTCCCCTGATTGATGACAGCGCCATATTGCGCATTATAATTCACCGGCGCAATACAGACGTAGATGTGAGTGCATCCGACTCGAAACATGAAGTCGTTGCCGTTTCGGGCATGAGTTATTAGGAATTTTGTGGCTGGCAATAAATATTAATAATCGTCGGATGGTCGACAGTGATTGGTTCATTGTACTATCTAATGGGTCTGAATAGGCGCCGCGCCGCCACGTCGGTGGCGTTAGATCACGCCTTTAGATCGTGACAGGAACCAGGATCATCAATATCATCATCTAACAACGAATGATTCCATGAAGTCGACATGAAGGTGAATATCTAAAACTGATTATATAACTTACAAAACGAAGAGGACATCCACCAGAATTCTAATCAGAAGAGGAAGCCGGGGTTGGTTGTCAGGGGTTCATTGTGACATAAAACAAATTCTTCTGAAATACATATTAGCAATGAAATTAAAATTATTCTTTCTAAAATAAAATTGGCTGAGTGATCGATTTATATTGATTGACTGGCAGAATAACTATCATGTAATCATGTAAACGTAATTCAATTATTCTTCTTTATTTATTTAAGTACAGTCCTCACATTTTGTTATATCTACAATTTAACTTGCAAATGCAACGAAACTTACAGGACAACAGTAAATGTCAGCAGATATTATTAGTTTTGTGGTTATATCGGTAGTAGATATAGGATGTTTACAAACAAAGATTTTTTAATGGTAGAATACATCAATAATAAACATTTTCAATAATCAAAATCATCCCCGTATTGTATATTGCATATGGTGTGCCGTCTGCTTCTTCGTTCCGTTTTTTTTTAGAAAACGTCAATTCTACTTTAGTTTTCATTTGCGTAAATGTTTGTCTGTGTGAAAATTATTCTTGTGAATTTTGTGTAAGGCCAGTCAGTGTAGCTGTGGGATGTATATAAATTCGAATAAACATAAAATAATCAGTTTTCGCTCTTCGAAATAACGATTTTGAAAATTAAAAAAATTGCATTTATAACTTACCTTTCAATGCAATAAACATTATGTTAGAGAGACTTCTCGACCTGTGAATATTAGAATATATGAACGCAAAAATTGCAGTAAAAAACGAGAATTTGAAAAATCTAAAATTTGCGATCACGCTTGGGAAAACGGTTATACCTACCTATAATTCAATGGCGTTCGGCAGAAATTTTGGGAAAGGAAAACGATACCGTTAAAAAGAAATTAAAAGAGACCGCGAATATTTTGTTGAATGGTGAAAAATGTGTGTCAAATTATTCTATGAACTTGGATCCTTGCTGACTACCATTTCTAATAGATGAAGTAATAATACGTAGAACAAACATGATATAATATCTCTAACCATGGAAACAAATACGACGGATACAAATTTAAACTGTGAAAAGTAACGAATGAAACGAAAGTTCAGAATAAGTTCAGAAGACGAAAACGATTATAAAGTGATATGTTTTCTTTTTGTATTTTGTATTTGTCTGCTATTTCAGTGTGAGATTTTTTTGGTTAGGCAAAACTAGTTTCATAAAAATGACCATTTACTAATCCTTTTGGCGCAAGGCTTTATTTAACTAATTTTTTAAATTATTTTCGCAGATGGCAAAATACCCAGAAAACAAAGGAAAGAACGAAAATTATGTCAGTCAATATCGAAATAATTACTTTTCAAATATTCTCTCTAACAATAAGTTTATAAACGCCGTAAAAAAAATACAAAAAAAATTACCCCTGAAAACTAGTTACAGTGCAACAACTAGCCTTAATAAAACATCTCGAAAGTGTTTTATATTTAGTTTATACCCTTAAATGATAATAGGTAGGTACTACATTACGAATGTATGCATAAGAATACTACACTGTAAAAAAAATCGGTGAGAGTAAAAGCAATAAAGGTTCGGAGTGAATTCATTGAATGAAATTATTGAGTACATTTTCATTCAATATTGGGCATTTTCATAATTTTACTCATTTGTGATTATATTTAAACTATAACTGAGTACTTTCACTCAAGTATAGGTACTCTTTAAATAAATTCTTCATGTAAACTCGTATTTGGTGAACTTGTACCTAAATTAGAGTAAATGTCCTCATTACATTTCCATATTTTAAAAATTGAGCTCTAGAATTTTAAATTTAAAAAAAATAATTTTTATCTATCAGAATCAGAATAAAATATAAAATATTAAAAAGGTTTTATTAAAAATATTTCTAAATTTTTTAAATTTTTCTCAAAGGGCTCAAACAAAACTGTTTTTTAAAAAAATAATTCAGTGTACTTATTTCTAAGTATAATTTATATTTCTCTCATCCTCTTTCCAATCTTACCCTCCCCCTAGCTCATTGGCTGGCAAGGCCCTTGATATGGCGTATGGTGTGCTTTGGAGTTGGACAAGTATCGGTTTATCTGGTTATTGTAGTGAAAATTGTATTTAAATGCAGTGATTTAATTACAATAATTAAAGACAATATAATTATTATGTCTCGATTAATATTTGGTATTGCTGTTAACTGTCAAAGCCTGTAAAATTTCATTAAAATATTTTGAGCGGTTTCCGCAATATTTATAAATCTGCATTTTTTTATTAAAACTTTAACACCCTGTAGATCGGAAACTAAGCGTTTTCGGAATATAGTATATTGAGGAAATATACCACAAATCACTTGTAATATAGCCTCCTACAAGGAATGCATCGACTGACCAAACACCCTGTATACTATAAAAAAAATGACATTATTTTTACAATATCTCTCCTAATTTGAAAGTTCATTTGCGAAGGACGCTGAATAGCGTCTAATTAATTTGTATAACTATACTGTATAACAACTTTGTATAACACTGTATATCCTAATTAATTATTTATGAGTGATTTATTTTTACACTTAATATTTAGTTAATTAAAAATCAAGTCCGAGTAAAAAATTACTCAATAATAGTTAAATTTAAATCATAGAGAAAAAGTCAACTTATATACTCAGAATAGAGTCGAAAATCACTCAATTGATAGCAGTAACTCTGATTTGAGTAAAACTCACTAATTTTTTATGCAATAGTTTCACTCAGCTGTACTCGTACTAATAGAGTGAAAATTTCACTCAGTCGGGTATGGACAGAAATTGATATATTACTGAGTAAAATTGAGTGAACTTAGAGTGAATTTTTTTTTAGAACGTGATTTCATTAATTATTATTATGAGACAATCAAAAGGTATTCGTCTTATGTTGATTGTATATTTTGTTGGTGGTAGTGTCAGTTAATTAAAAACTGATGATTAATAATGTTTATAACGGTACTTGATACTATTTCTTTAGTAGTACATAAGCAATTAATTAATTTGACCATAAAATAAAATTTCATTTGAAGAAATATTGAATACACTGAAGAAACTGTTTGTGATACTGCAAAAGAAACAAATATTTAAGCTGCATTCTTTCTTAAATAAAGAAAAAATTACTTAATTTATTGTATTTCAACTTAAAACGTACTAAGAGAGAAAATGTTGTGTTAAGAACAACAAATGGATATTAGAAGATATAGTTACGCCAACACAAATTCAGTGGTGAGCAGTATATACAGGGTGACCCATTAAGAATGGAAACACTCGCGTACAAAAGTTGTTTATGGACCGATTTGAACCGGGTATTTTTTTAAAGATAGATCTCCAAAAGCTCTATCTTGATGCAAAATTTGAAGACGAAATGTTGATTTTCAAGGCCTACTACGATTGTTTTTAGTGAAAAATAGCAAAATTTTGTTAGCACTGGATTTATTAACCCCTCAAATGCATTTGTACCAATTTTTGCGAAAAATTGTTTGCCCCTAAAAAAGTTATGACAATATCGGCATCACCAGTGTTTGCCGTTGTCGGTGAACCTATTCTTTTACCGAATAGAACCCAAAGGGAAACAAAATTAAGTAACAAACACTGGTTTAATAATTATTAATAAGAATCATAAAAACCAGTATACATAAAATAAACAATAAGTTCGTCAAATTATTATTATTTCGTGGTTATTATGCTAAAATAATTACATTTATAATTTTTTTATTCAAAAATCCACTGGATTCTACAACCATAATCCAATTCTTTGTAAACAATTTTCTGAAAAAAATAATACGAGATATTTCAGAAAATAACGTTGCTTAAAAATAATATGAACAAAATTTGGTAGGCTGTGAAAAATAGAAGTTTAGACAATAAATGTCAAACTTCACAAGTAGTGGCACATTGTAGTATTTTTTGTGCATGGTTAAAAAAGTTCCATAATTCTTTGCGATGGCTCAAAGTTTAACTTTACATGAGAAAATTGAAATAGTACGCCTTTCTGGAGAAAATAGTTGGACGGCAACAGGGGTGTGTATAATTTTTAACAACAGACATCCAGATGCACCTAATATTACGCATAGCACAGTTTTTAAAATAAACAATACTTTTATGGAATATGGTGCTGTATCAAAATGCATTTTAAAAAGGGACAATCAACAGAGAAGACGTATTCACGAGCAGGAAATTTTAAATTATTTTACAACAATCCTCAGAATAGCCTCAGGATTGCTAATTTAGATTTAAATTTACCTAGAGAAAGATCCGACGCTGCCTAAAAAAAATAAAATAAAACCCTATAAACGTAAGTTTCTTCACACTCTGAAACCAGGCGATAATGAGAATCGAATGGAGTTTTGACTCTGGGCACAGGGACAATATCTCAATTACCAATTTTTTTTTAAAATATCTTATTCAGCGATGAGGCCACTTTCACGACGAATGGAATTGTATCATCACAGAACTCGCGGTGTTGGGTTTCAGAAAATCCAGAGTGGATAATTAATTGCCGAAGACAATAAATATAGTCAGAATGTTAACGTTTGGAGTGGTATACTTAACGAACGAGTCAAGAAAGAGTAAATCTACATTTTTAATTGGATGGATGTCCAATACACAATGCGAGACAAGTCAGGGAGTGACTTAACGAGAATTTCCCCAATCATTGGATAGGTTGAAACAGGCCATTAATTCATTGGCCACCCCGATCTCCGGACCTTACCCCACTTGATTTTTTTCTGTGGGGCTTTATTAAGTCCAAAGTTTATAAAACACGGCCAAATAACCGGGAGGTATTGTGCACTAGAATAAGGGAAGCGGGTGAGGAGATTAACGCGCATCAATTACGAAATGTTGTAAAAAATATAATAAAACGTTATGAAAAATGTATAGAATTAAACGGAGGATTATTGGAAGCTACAAAAATTTAAATTTAATGACGTGATTAGTGTAAATCAATTTGACAGACCGCTTTTTCATTTTTAAAAATGTAATTTTTTAATCATTCCTTTTTTTATCAATTGTTGTTTATATTAGAGTAATTGTTGTTTATTTTTTGTATGCTGGTCTTTGTGATTCTTATTAATAATTATTAAACCAGTGTTTGTTATTTAATTTTGTTTCCCTTTGGGTTTTATTCGGTTTTTATAAAAGAATAGGTTCACCTACAACGGCAATCGGTGATGCTAATATTGTCATAACGTTTTTAGGGGAAAACCTTTTTTCACAAAAATTGGTACAAATGCATTTGAGGGGTTCCTAAATTCAGTAGTGTAGTCAGGTTTTTTTATAAGAAAATCGCTAACAAAATTTTGCTATTTTTCATTTAAAAAAAATTCGTAGTAGGCCTTGAAAATCAAAATTTCATCTTCAAATTTTGCATCACGATAGAGCTTTTGGAGATCTATCTTTAAAAAAAAATCCGGTTCAAATCGGTCCATAAACAACTTTTGTACGCGAGTGTTTCTATTCTTAATGGGTCACCCTGTATAAAGAATACGTTACAACAAACTCCTAAAATTTAACACAGCCATGAAATAGCTGCTTATAGCTAACATTAACATTATCACGTGAAGAGTTTTTATTTAAACTGACATAACTTGTTAAAAAAAATTAAAAGCGCTAATATATCTATTGAAAAATACTAAAGGACTCTTCTCTCATGTGATAGAACAAATAAAGTAATTGTAAAAGAAACACAAACATGTGATAAAATAAATAAAATAACCATTTACCTACAAATGTTGATTTAGGCGTTTTTTTTTATTAATTAAACTCAACTTATGTATCGCCTTACCTATGTATCCTTATGTATTTTGATACGATGATTTTGAATTCGGGGCCAGAACTGCTCCATTAAAATTACTATACAACAAAATTTTACTACGTAAAATTCATGGCTGAAGTAAATTTACTAATTAAAATTATTTACCTATTTTACTACATACAATTCAGCATTTAAGTAAATTTGCCATTAATATGTAAAAATCCCGTCAGGTTAAGGGTGCAACAAAACTGCCTACATTATCTGTACCGAAATTATTGTTTACAGTGTAGGTTGCTCCAGTTTGTCGTTACAGTAAAATCTTGTTAGGTCTGTACTTTAATTATCGTATTTTAGCTTATATGATTGTTACATAGGTAACCCTTTATTTAGTGCTGATATAGTTACTATTTTATTTATCCTCAATTTCATAGAAATGGCGAAGGCACCGGGTTGAAACTTGTTGTATGCACATATGCGGAATGAGTTCAATTCTATGCCATTTGTTTATTTATTTATTTTCTGCACTACCCAACACATTACAAAGGGGGTAAGACAAACAAAAACTCAATATGACTATTACAGTACCGATTTGATAAAAATTAAAGTCATGAATGAGAAACCTAGGTATTGTAATGTCCGTTTTTTTTTCAAATTTAAGATATTTTATTTTTAGCTCTCCAATTACACAGCCCCGCAAAAAAAATGTGTTCGGACTTGTGGGTCGAACATATGTATTCCCATGTATTTTTCGACGCTGAATCCGATCCCGAGCTCAGAAATAGCCCTCCATGTCTGTAATTGGTCCCAAGGCCCAAAAATGGCCTCTATAGGGCCTGAAAGATGGATTCCGAGATGAGGCAAGGTCGAAGGTGCATTTTAAAGCCAAAGCCGGATTTGTGGTCGAAAAATTTATGGCCAACTGAAATTCCCCATTTGGGACAGGGAAAATGACCCCTTAGGGACCGGAAAATCGTGTTTCGGACGTCGCAATCGCAACAGTGATATTTTTATGTACTTTTAAATTCTGGAACTCAGACTGTGCTCGAAAAGTTTATGGCCAACTGGAATTCCCCGTTTGGAACCAGGAAAATGACCGCTTAGGTGCCGGAAAATCATGTTTTGTGGGTCTGTGTTATCTATCAATAGGCTAATCAGTAAATGTATTCTCCATCGTTATTTATGATCTCCTTCCAACATTCAACAAGTTTCTCGTTGCCTCTTCTGCAGAAATCCTACGGTTTTGACTCACAAAACTCACCAAACCAAGCTCTTAACTCACTCTCATTGTTAAAAGAAGCACCTAGTAAAAGTGTGACAAAGAGCGGAAGAGGTGAAAATCAGAAGGCGCGAGATGGGGAGAGTAAGAACTTCCCAATTCAACTCCAGAATGGCCGTTTCAGTCATATTGGTAATATGTGGTCGCGCATTGTCATGTTGCAAGAGAACGTCGTATCGCCGATTAGGTCTTTTTTGTTGAATAGCCGCGTGGAGTCGCCGTAGTTGTTGGACATAGAGTTCTGCGTTGTCTATTTGATTGTTTAGTAAGAGTTCGCAATAAAGAATTCCTTTGCAATCCCACCAGACGCATAACATAGTTTTTCAACGATGGAATTCCTTTCCAATCCCACCAGACGCATAACAGTTTTTCAACGATGAAGTTCTGGTTTTGTTCGCGGAGTTGCTTGTTTTTTTGAGGATTTTGGCACCAGACATTTACTTTTTTACTATTAGTTATCAGTCGAAAATTTGGATTATCTTTAGCCCAGTATCTACAATTTAAACAGGAAACCACGCCATTAGGTGTGAATGTTGATTCGTCAGTAAATAAAATATTGTGATGAAATAATCTGTTTTCAATCAGTTTTCAATCTCGCCCATTGTTAAGCAAAAGTCAAAACGACGACTTTCATCTCCATCAAGCAATTTATGATTAAACACTGGCCTGAATCCATAGATTTTGTTTATTAAAATTCTTTGAATAGAAGATCTGCTAATATCTACGTTTTCTGACCTTTTCCTGAGTGACATCTTTGGATTGTCTTGTACATAACTGCAACAGTTGCAGCATCTTTATCATTGTATTCTTTTATTATCTTTTTAATATTCTTTACATCACCAGTGGTATCGAATTTTATAATTAAATTGGGAACTGCTCTACGAATTACAGTTACATTTGAATACTTTTCATTAAAAATTTATATTGCATATCGATATGAAACATACCGATTCTATAACATTTCACAAGATAAATTCGTTACTCCAGTGTTAGCATTATTATTAATAAAAATTATTCGGTGGGCAGTTAATAAAAATAAATATGCTGATTTTGATAAAAATAAGAAAATATCCATTTGTGGTATGTAAGTTAGTTAAAATTGCGTCGTCTTTTTATTTGCAAAATGTGATTATTGTTCTATTCTAAATCAAGTATAGGTATAAGGATTTCATGAGTTTTCGAACAACCTTGTTAAATACAATTTTTAACGAAAACAAAAATTAAAGGCACTTTGAAATTTTCCCTATTTCACATTTTGAAATTTTTTTTGACGTCCTGTATGTTCTATTACATGTTTGATTACTGCCCATGGCTTACCAAGATAAGCAAAACTTTTTATCAAGAATAACTTTTTTTCGAAACAATAAAACGTTTTCAGGAGTGCGACACTGTATACATATACAGGGTGTTTCAGGAAAACCTACCGTACAGGGGGTGTTAGGATGTCAAAAAATAAAAAAGATTTGTCTTATGAACTATATGTCTATCTCCTCTTGTTTTCGAGATACAGGGCGACAAAATAAAATTTTTAAATTAGAATTTTTACGAAAATTTCTAAACGGTGCGAAATATTTTTATAAAATTTGGTATTCCGGGGTTTTTAAGGACGCCAAATATGCTGGTCTTATTATTTTTTCAATGTTTCATAGAAGGCGCTAGTTATGCTACATTCCTATTACATTTTAAGTTGTAATTTTTTTAAGGTTCAGTTTTTTTACCATTCGAGCTCCAATTTCTAATGAATAATTTTATTTTCTATAAATAATGTACTCTTGTTAGAACTTCCTAATGTGGTCGGTTTTCGAGAAAAAAGGCTTTTAATTAAACTCTTACAATATTACGGTGACTTTTCTCAAAGTAGACTTATGTCAAAACTTATTCATGGATGTCTCATAAACAACGTATACATTCTTAGAAATATTTTAAACTCTAATTAACTTTATAATAAAATTTTAGTGACAGTAATTAGTCATTACAATAATTATTACAATCACCAAACTTCACCGTTTCCGAGATATTGACTGATAAAGAGTTAAATGCACACCATATTTTCAAATTTTATTAACTATTTACTGTGAAAAATTTTAAAATTTATTCACCATCTAATCAGTAATGCAATGATTGATGATGACTAAACGGTAGTATTGTCACTAGTCAGCGTTTCTCGAAAACGGTTAATTGTATGAAAAAATGTAAATAGCTAAAATTCAAGATAGGGGAATATACAAATTTAGGAGCCGTTACGTCACCAGTGTTGACGTAATGACGATTTTCTTAAATAGAAACAGGGGTCATGAGGCATCTCATTTGAAAGGTCTCCTAATCGCCTAACCAACGGTATAATTTTTTGAATATTTATTTCTATAGGGTCAACCAAAACTATGTATTTTCTTAAGAATGAAATTACAACAAATTAATTACAATAAATTAATTGCAATAAATTAATAACATTTTTTGTCACAATAAAAAAGGTAGGACTATTTTTTTATAAAAGGAACTCATTTTTACTTTATTTGGAAAATAATTAATTTTAATGAAAATAGGTACTTTGTATCGCTATTTTTATATAAATAGTAGTGTATTAATTTTTCATTTTTATTTACAATATTTTGAGTAATAGAGTAGCTAACAAATTAATAAAATCGACTAACCATCAAACTAGGGTACCCCCCATAAATAAATGTGTCAAATTTTAACGCGATCGGCAAACGGGTTATGAAGTTATTAATTAAATTAGTTTTATTTTTGACATTGAAGGCTTGTAAATCAAAACCCAAAAATTTTTTGTTAACTTTTTTTTAGTAGTTCGTTTTTATTTATCGTCCTGAATATGCAGTCGAACGTTGTCGGTGAAATTTGCGGACACCCTGTATAACGTATTTCAACCCGGTGCATTCGCCATTTATATCAAATCGTAGATTTGTCATTTTGTATTTCATTTCATTAATATCGTATTTCAAAACTAAGTAATAGGTACGAGTTTTTTATCTTTAGTAATTTCTCAGAAACCCTGAAATTTAATTGCATTAGACTTGCTTGTAGTGAGAAAAATATGTGTTATTTAAGGTAAAATCTAAGATTGTCTTAAAAGTTTTGATCAAAGGGAAGAGAAAAAGCTAAGAAACCAGAAAGTACTTCTTCACTTAAACGCTGTGTTAAATAATTATATGCGTACCTACTTTTAAGGCGTGTGTTGCACATGGACGAAATATTTCTGAATTTTGAACGTGACATTAAAAAAAACTTTAATTTTTACAGAAATTGAATTTGCGTCGTCTTTACTTTAGATACGTATACCGAATTACCGAAACAAATTATTTATTTTCATAAAAAATTATATTAATAAAAAGATAACTTTATAGGTTGCCATTTCATGGGCCCCCGCACGGAGAAAGGAAGTGGCGTTGGCGACATTTTAATTATTTTTTTAAGTTTATTAATTAAGTTTTTAAATCTTGTACTTACCCCTGCCACCCTGGCTACCAAATCCAAAATTGTATTTTATGGTTATTATTGGCTTATTGGTTTTATGACCCGTATTTATTTTTGTATCCCTCCTCTGCCCTGATGGCAAATTTTCAGCGAATACCCACCCATGTTTAATTTATTCGTTTCTAGTAATATTAAATAATTTTGAAAAATTAAATTTAATATAATTTTTAGGGAACGAACTCCTGCTACCAGAGAAGGAACTTCCAATTTTATAATTTTAATTACTTGAATCTTTGGCGCGCAACATCAAATCCCATAGGAGATATGTGGCAACAATAAAATAAGTAAATTGAAGCATTATTTGTAAGTACAAAAAATAAAACTGTGTCTGCATAATAAAAGATTTGCCAACCCGGCAATCGATTTTCAGGAAACCTCCGTGAGAATTAATTTGAAACCCGACACTCAGCAATAAACTTCCCTGGTGTGGTCCCACTAACTGTCTCATTCGCGGAACCCGCTCCTTTTTTGTTCTAGCATTCCTCAAAACACACAGTTAATTCGGCTGCTCGCGCCATCCGCCATTTGTTTCGTTCCCGCTGAAATTTTTCAGTTTTCCGCGCGAGTTAGCGCGCGCGGCTCCTCAAAGTCAGATCTCGTCGGCCGTGACAGTCGGAGCCGCGCCGTCACATCACATGTGCCATGATCGTTCTCTTAACAACCCTGATTTATAAGTCTGCGTTCCCGGCCCCGCAGACAAATGTCACGATTTATGGCTCACTCGGCCGCAGTGGGCTCTGCAACCGTGAAAACAGCGTCGCAGCAATGATTGCAACAAATTAGCTGCTTCCTGCAATTTGTCGGCGACTGGAGAAGGCTTAATGATATCGTTTTTTGATGTTGGAGTGTAGTTGTGAGAGAGAGTAAATTTTAAGTTTTCCTTCATCCGTTTTGTCTGGTGTGAATTTTTTCTCGAATAGTATCGTTCAAGCACATTAAACGGTTAGTTTAATATTATATTCAGCAGAGGAAATATAAATACCTATAGAAATATAGAAAAAATATTCAATTTATGAATGGTGAGTAGGTACTCTGTTGAAAAAGGTAACCATGATTATTTGAATAATGAATACAACATTTAGAGTACTCGAATCTGATACACTATAAAGGTAGGTATTAAACTATCTCAAATAACTCCCTAAATGTTCCCTAAAAAGTATCAACGGATGAAGTCAAATGATGTTCCTTGATACCTGAAATCTGAGTATACAAAAGATATCTAAACCTTAGATATTCTAAAGATATCTAATCTAAAAAAATACGAATATAACAAATATGCACAGTTGATATTGAAAATAATTAGTAAGAACAAATACTATTTTCTCGGGGCTACTCACACTTAGCTGCTGAGAGGATAAAAATAGAGAGGCAAATCAATTTTAACATTTATTATACAAAATACACACTCACACCTCTGCGATGGCTCTTGGCCATCGACAGAATACTTGCCATCAAGTGACTCTCAACTGACCCCGGACTGGCCCAAAAATTACCAAGTTTCCGGGGTTTAATTCTTTCCAAAAAGCTGAGTGCATTAGAATTAAACAACCGATAGAAGAATTGGGAACAATGACTCAAGTCAGTCCCTCAGTTTGCATAGAGAGAGTGAGCGAGATGGACATAGTACATAGTGTTAATAATGATCGTTACTAGAGGCGTGGAGAACCATAAGAGAACCAGAGTTGAAGGTAATTCTCCTAGACCAATAAAGAGAATAAAACTGACCAAACTGATATCCTTGGACAATTCATCGAAAATGTCAAAATAGCACCCACTAGATATTATTCTCTGAAATGTAGAGGATTTGAAAAATTTGGATAACTTTCCTAGAACAAATAAGGGGGTTTGACAATATGTGTTTGTGTGAAACGTGGCATACCTACTTGCAGTTCATTAAACTTCCCGCATTTGGTTTCCTTTTATAATAGGTATATAGTTTTGTAAACGAAACAGTCGTGGTAGAGACAGTGGCAGTCTAACAGTGTTTGTAATAAAAAATGTCAAAGTTAGGTACTGTATTGGATCAGTCATCTTAGTGGATTATTTTATCACTGTGCTATGAAAACAATGTTATATTTATTACTTGTGTGACTGCTCACATGCTGGATCTTTTTCAAACAACTATTACTCAAATACTTATCACTAACTTGCCCTTCATTATTGGAGGTAATTTTAATTGTCGCGTTTCTCAGTAGGACGTTATTCCCTATGAAATGATATCTGAATAGAATATGTTTGAGCATAGGTACAGCTGTGAAATGGTTACAAATGCTAGAGGTCATTCCCTGTTGGAATTCATACATAACTCACTTGCTTAATACTTTCTTTTTTTATGTATGTAATTGTAATATTAGTGTATTTGATTTTTCTCATTTTCCTAAATTTTTTTTGTTTTTTTTTTTTTTTTTTTTTAGGTTTTTTTTTTTCCCCTTTTTTCCGGACTTTTTTTTTTAAAATTGTTAAAAAAAAATTGGAAAGTCTTATAGGAAAAAGTTCTATTTTTGCGTTTTTTTCGTAAAGTTCAATTATGGATCAAAATATTTTCTCTGGAACGGTCCTGTCCGTGTACTGTACGATGAGTTACGTGCTGTAGACTAGCCGCGTAAACAAATCGTCGTTGAAAGATAGAAAGATACTTCTCAATTTTTGGGGAATTTTTCAATGCAAAAGTACAAACTAAGAAAAATAGATATTAAAAAAACTGATATTTTCTTATTATAATAATTAATAGTAATTACTATCTTAAATGCATTGTTATTACTGCAAGAGTTCTCAAACAAAACCACATCCGTAAGCATCTGTAGTTGCCAAACAAACTTCATTAAAATATGGAACAAAATGAAATAAAACTTACCATTTCTAGAGAAAATGTTGAAATTGATCCCCATTAGCGCGGATACAGGCATGGCACTGGCGCGCCAAATTTTGGCGAATATTTTCCCAAATTCCAGGTATTCCCCTAATTGTGTCAGCAACTTCAAGTAAGTATACGGTTTCGCAATTCTTCCACCGTAACAACTAGAGTATCGTAAACCAATGACTTCAAGTGACTCCAAAGATATTCCAAAGTCCATTGGAGTTAGATCGGGCGATCGAGGTGGCCACGGCACAGGACCAAAGCGTCCAATCCATCGCTGAGGAAAGATTTTATTTAAAAGTGTCGTTACTTCTCGAGCACTGTGTGGAGGAGCCCCATCTTGAAGATAAAACATGCGCACATCGTCCAATAATTCAGGCCTCCGGTTCTCCAAAAAGTAAGCATATTTTGGTCCATTTAGTCGTCCTTTAAAGAAATAGGGACCCACAAGTACATCACCTATTATGCCAGCACAAACATTTACCGAGAACCGATGTTGAAAATGAGTTTCCCTAATCGCGTGAGGATTTTCATAGGCCCATATGTGCATATTATGGAAATTCACTTCATCACGGGTAAATGTCGCCTCATCTGTTATACAAACATAAGCAGGAAGTCTACATGATTTGCACATTGCCGTAAAAACTATCTGCAAAAACGCATTCGTTGATCACAACCCTGGGGTAAAATCTGTACAACTGGTTGCAGATGATAGGGATGCAACAGCTGGCGCCTTAAGATGCGATGTACGGTACGAGATGAGGTTCCCACTTGCTGTGCGAGTCGTCGAGTACTAATTGTGGGGGTCTTCATCAAGATTTTCCAACACTGCATCTTCTACATTACGGTTCATTTGCCGACCTCGTCCTTCTCCACGAGGAATAACACTTCCCGTATCTCGCAGCCACTGAACGCACTGTAGGATTGTATTTGCGCATGGGGGATGACGTTGTGGCCATCGTTCTCGGTACAATCTAGTCGACGCGAGCGCATCTTCTTCTACACCAACACCATTTCGACACGTTCGGAAATAGTAAATACATTGTTTTCTCGGTTCATTGTAAAACTAGTTTGGTTAAGCAAAGTAAGAAATAAGAATCTCGTTTTTAATGTAATCGACAAGATATTCTTATTTTTTTACTTCTTTATAAAAATTACACTGTCACTATCGTGGAATTACAAAATAAAAACTTTTGTCTGGAATCTTTCACTTTTTAACACTGATGGGTCGATGAACGATGCTTAATATTTAATAATTAAGTGAATAATGAATTCAATACAAATAGAAAATCAGTTAACTGCACAAATTTTTTGACAATGTAACCTAACATTTCCAAAGTTTTTAATAAATAACGCAGCATCGGCCTTCATTTTCGTTGAATAAATGAACTTTATTTTACAAAAAAACGCGAAGATAGAACTTTTTCGTATAAGACTTTTCTATTACAAATATCATCAGGAAGCTGTAGTTTAATTTTTATAGACTATACACGCCACACCCTGTATATACCGAAGGTATTTTTGTAACGATCTACTAAAAAAATATGAGTACAAATAAAGTAATACCATATGTCCACACATATTTATCTTTCAAAGTTTTTGTTATAGTTACAGAGTGATTATTTAAATTTTGAAAATTACTCCTCCTTTCTCTAAAATACTTATAGTTGACACTATTTACATTGCTTGAATTGAGAAAAGCTTCTTTCAATTTCTTAATAAATCTAGGGCTCGAATTAAAATAAATGTTGAAAAAATTATCTATTATATTTCATGTGGTGTGCATCATGAGCATGGGCGTAACTATAACTTTTGCTTGGGGTGGGTCCAGACCTGCAAGCTGTATAGAGACGAATATCAAATTTGAACACGTTTTGATTTGATTCTAAAAAAAAACCCGCAGTCACCAACTTACCGATATAACAAAGATAAAATTATAATATTAGATATTTTTCTGGGGTTGGCACCGAGCTCTCTGGGGTGGACTGTGCACATCCCTGCTCCCCTTTAGCTATGCCCATGATCATGAGAAAAAATTTTACAATTTCTTTATCTTAAAAAGAAAACGATTACAGCTTTAAAAACATGCGCCTAAATTTGTGGCAGCACATCGAATAAGTTAAATTTGACTGTTTTTTCTAATATATTAAAACAATTTTATAAAAAAGAATCTATATACAAATTTTGACGAAATTTATTTCACAGTTTTTTACAAAATATTGTTAAATGTAAAATATTGTCGCACAGAAAAATTGCTATCGTAATGCAAAAGTTGTATTAAATTTAATATTTAAGTAAAATTAAAATAAAATATTGGTCAAAAATACACTGATTAGAAAAGAAATCAAGTTAAAAATTTAAAAAAACTTTATTTTCAGTCAATTACACGATTTAAAAATAAATTGAAATGTGACGTATACAGATCGTAGTCACAAATTTAGAGGCGTGATTTTACAATCTTTGGTCATAAATTTTACCATATTTGGCATATATGGCATTGTATAATTTTTCAAAAAACTATAATAAATATTATAAAGTGCACTACAATTTTTGTATTTCATTTTTATAATAAGCGAATTAGTAACATGTATGTGATAATGGTAACAAATTTATAGAAAAGTTTAATATACCTATGGGTGCTTCGCCACATACCTATACCCTTTAATATAAAAGTAAAAGTAAGGTTACTGTTCAATATTTAGAATAAAATCCCTGGGAATAAGCAGACCATACCATCACAAATTACCAGGCGCGTAGCTAGGGGGAGCAGGCGTGGGCATGGCCCCCTCTAGAGATCTGGTGACCAACCCCAAAAAAAAAACGATTTAATAATATCTTTTTTATCTTACTAGCCGGCTGACCAGCTGGCCCCTCAAGATTCATCACAAGCGCATTATGAAGATGTGACAGAAAATATAATTTTTTTGGAAACTTGAATACTGTATCTCAAATACCACGTCTCCCAGTAAAAAAGTTTATAGAGCAAACCCTACTTATATTTTGGCAACTGATCTATTCCCGCAATTTCTGTATTTAAAGTAAAATCATCCTGTATTATTGTACTTTAGTGTTTGGAATAAGCACGATACTACATGCAATAAACACTACTGGAAGTAGGTACAAAGCAATGAGTGTGATAAGGATATACGAGTATAGATAGCAATATTTTCGTTCAGCGCGAATCAGCGGAATATTTTGTACAGAAATCTGTTAGATAATCTTAGGCACTATCGTTATCAAGTGCAAAATAATATCAACTTGTGTTAATTTTGGGTAAGTCCTTAATGTGCCCATGCCTCAGTAGCCCGTAGGCTGCGGATCTGCGAGTGCGCCCCCTTGAGCAGGTTTTTAGGTTTTGAAATTTTATATCGGTAAGTTTCTAAGTCGGTAAGTATCGGTATCGCGTTTTTGTGTGTAGGTTTTGAAATTTTATTTCGGTTTTTTTTTAGAAAAAAGGCCTCCTGTAGCCCCTATTTGTAGATGAATATCTAAACTAGATTATCCGTCGGTCGTCTCACCTGGCATATTGATGAGAATTATAAGTTCCAAACCATCAGTCTATGGCTGGACATTTTACTGACGAGTAATCTTAACAGTTTAATGGATATTTCGGGTGCAATTCAATATTGGATGGATGGATGTAGTCAGCAGAGTAGTTGTTCTCCCCAATATTATTAGTTAAGTACTATTCTATTTTCAAAAGCTATTACAACTGTCCGATTTTTAAGAACAGCCTGTGGGATACTAATTTTGGCTGTATTTAAATGAAGCATAACAATATTTTATAAATATTGACTCGTTTATGAACTTTGTTTTCAAACAAACGGAATAAAATAACTTGGAATTAAAAAAATCAGACGGAAAGTGATTGAGTCAGTTATGGTGAAAAAATAAAACCGGTAACAATATATATTTTCTCTGAAAACACAGAAAGGTATCTATTCTTCCATTAAACTAAAAACTATTTCACATTCATTTGTTCCATATCCGTAGATTAAGACATATACATATACTATATCAGTATGGTATATTTGCGGTCTTAGAGTCTCCCCCCTCCACTTTCTGGCTTGGGATGAACTTGAGGCCGAAGGCCGATGACGTTGGTGTATGGATGACCTTGAGGCTGAAAGCCGAAAGTGACGTAGGTTGGTGACTTTCATTTGACCTTTGCATTGCAGTTAACCTTGAAATTAGAGTTGTATGGTATCTGAGAGAGGAAGAATTTTACACTTGAGGCCGAAGGCCGATGACGTTGGTGTATGGATGACCTTGAGGCTGAAAGCCGAAAGTGACGTAGGTTGGTGACTTTCATTTGACTTTGGCATTGCCGTTAACCTTGAAATTAAATTTGAAATATGTCTATCGGTGTGGATAAGTATCTTATGAGGGTGTGGCGACCTTGAGCTAGTTCAAAAGACGAAAAAATATCACATTATGTGACGTCATTCGCTTGATTTA
>NW_019417720.1:0-8742 GCF_000390285.2 Anoplophora glabripennis | reverse complement strand
CCTTAGCAAAGCGCATCCCAGGCTGCATAGCCGCACTACCCTACCCAACCATACCACACATAAACATGACACTACCCCCGGGGTTTACACAGACGAGCCGGCGAAGCAAGAAGAGCGCCAGAAGAAAGGGCCCTAGCCGGCGGGGCCCAGCCAGGACAAAAGGAGGTCCCACAAAGCGCCTACACCGGCCGCATTTGCGGTCGGGGTAGACGACGGATGGGGCCCACCTACGAAGGCTGTCCAGGCCTACACGAGATGAGGCAGGATAAAGAGGGATAATCCCCCTCGATCCCAAATCATTGAGGCCAATTTCTAGCCATGGAATAATGGCGTGGTATAATACGTATTATTATTTATTAGTTGATATTATTATTTATTCATATCGTAACCAGTAATATTTATTAAAATAAACGTTATATGTAATTATCTAGTAATTTAGCGTAGCTCTCTGGAGACTCTTTGAAGCGGAGGATAACGAATAACTCGGGAAAAGAGTTTAAAAACAAAGATTTACACGTACAATTTACAAATATATGAATGTTTGAAAATTGAAAATAGTGAACAATGTGATAAAAAAATTAGGAAACGGATTAACGAATTAACTAAGATATCAAAAACAACAATTTATCGCGTAAGTATTGAACACGGTACAAAGAGGAAACGGAAAAATACAAAATTAAAGAAAATTGACCATTTTACCAGATGTATTGCGGCTCACATTTTATAATATGTATAAAGATTTTTTTTTTCGGTACAAAAAACAATATGATTTGTTAGTTTAGTATATATAAAATATGTTTAGTTATTTTATGTAAGTATTTTCAATGGAAATAAAATAGTTTTGTCCAATAAAAAGATATATTTTGCGTTTATGTCACCGTACATAATATATAACCTCTTTCTTTTTCTAACTAACCATAAACTTATGATCCGTAAGAACTAAGAACACTGAACACTTTACTCCTGATCTCCTCTTCTTCTTCTTATCCGAAAAAGTAAATCGCGCGGAATTTCTTAAATTTTTGAAACGGGTTACTACATGATTAAAAAAAATTGTTGAATATTTTGTGCTGTATTGACTTTTATACTGTTATGACTTCCTCCAGTAGATATTTTGAAAACGTTCAGAGCCATGCCCAGGAAATATTTTAAATGATAGCTAAAACAAATTAAGCGATTACAATAGTAATATCAAATAATTCAGAATTAAAAATTACTAGATTTTGTCATAAAAATAATAGCGACATATTTAAAAAAATTAACTTGATAATGGCCCCTCGAAGACTAAACGTCGGATTGCAAAAATGTTGCCGGCATTGGATAGAACAAAAAAGTGGTAATGTAAATATGCAATTTATTTTAAAATTAGTTTCCAAATAAAGCTAGAAAAATAAAACAATGAAACTACCCAGAATTTAAAAACTTTTTAAATGGCATAATGTTAGGTACAAAAAAAACAACTTTTTTCTAATTTGAGCCAGCCCTAGATTCTAATGCTATCCCATCCTTATCTTGCACAAACTGTATAGTTGACAGTTCAGTTGTCGAGCTAAGGTACAATAAAAGTTTAGTCTGTTTTAAAGTAATAGTTCCCCAAACTTACGTCACCCATTCGCAGAAAACAGCAGCCTACTTTTCCAACATTTATTATTTTTTCAATTTCCGTTTCCGCTTTGACCACAAATGAAGATAAAATCTCCCGATCTTTAATATTTCTATGTTACGATTCAAAAAGTGCATCAAATTTTAAATGTAAAATTGCTCCTAAATGTGACCGTAACAAGCAAGTTTTACATTTCACGATTTTTAGTCCAACTGCATATGTTTCTACTGCAAATAGCTATGGTCATTGTCACTATCAGACTCAAACAACCAAAGTTGTCATTCTACATTTAATTTGTTTTTTAAATGTAAATTGCAAAAGAAATTTCATTGCATTTTTGTATGTAAATTAGTGACTTATTAAAGGGGTGAAAATAGGGTTACCAGATCTATTTCATGACAGACCCGGAGACATGAGTTCTAAAAAAAAAATGTCAGGAAATATGGGAGACAAATTGTTTTCGAAGAAGTCGGTCTAAAAAAAAAACGTAATCAGGAAATATCTACTTCGTGACAGACCTAGAGGAAATAATTGACGTCTTAAAAAAAAAACGGAATCAGGGAATGTGGGAAATGTACGATATTTTTCCAGAAAACCCTAAGAAATTACATGTTAACCCAGAGCCCGAAGATGTACCATCAAAACCTGAAGACTCTGGGTCACACCCGGAGATCTGGCAACCCTAGGAGAAATATATATTTGACAAAATATACATAACCCATGGCATACAATAACATTTTTTTATTTCGAAGAGTTGTAGAAAAGTAAAAATGTTTATGTAAAAATGTAAGTAATTATATTAAAATATGCTTTGTTTATGTTTAAAATTCAAATTATATTATTATTATTATTTAAATATTCAAATTATGTTAAGTGACCAGAATTTAAAAATTGGTCAGGGCACAGTAAATATATCGATTTTCCTGTATAACTAAAACTGCATGATCTACTTACTTTTTTTTCTATAGTTTATTAATATTTTTTTGCCAATTCTTCATTCTAAATTCGATTTTCCTGTATAACTAAAACTGCATGATCTACTTACTTTTTTTTCTATAGTTTATTAATATTTTTTTGCCAATTCTTCATTCTAAATCTATCGATTTTCCTGTATAACTAAAACTGCATGATCTACTTACTTTTTTTTCTATAGTTTATTAATATTTTTTTGCCAATACTTCATTCTTTTCGTAAGGAAAATAATTCACTGTTATCTTTTAATATATATGCATTCAAGTTTGAAAAGTTGTCAGTATCAGTCTTCTTCAAAACGTTAGTATTTACATTTTTTGCAATTTTTTATTCCCTAACTGTTATAAACAGTAAAAAATCATCACAGGACAATAATTACAAAAGTTTTTTGAAAACTCAATATTTTTTTCGTGAACTTTGTAACTTTTATTTTATTAGTAGTTAAATCTCTATCAGATTTTGTGAAATGACTAAAATTACAAAAATAAATAAAATATGTCTAAAAAAAATGTACATAGATGCCAACCTTCTGAAAGATTCCAAATTTTCTGAAAGAAGGAATAAGGGGGACGCTGTTGCCCAAAGTTGGACTTAGGATAATGCTAGCTCTAAAGGACAAACTTCATGAAAGATAGATAAATGCTTTGCAAAGGAGGACGCCTGGTCATGTTGTATTATATATCTACACCTAATTCAAGTTTATAGGCAATCAGTTTTACAACAGAACATACATTTAGTAGTCTATTCTATTGACATTAATATTTTGCAGTTTTAAAGAGAAACTTGACTATAATTTTATTTTCAAATACCATCAAAACACAAAACTTTTATTAAAATAAAAAACAAAATAAAATCCTCTACCCTATAAAACTACCTTTACAAAATCAAATTTAATTTTTAAATGTATTATTTTGATATTTTGATACTGAAAATGAGAAACTTATTGAAATTAAATATAAAACTTCACAGATTTCATTTTTTTTTCGTGCAAGAAAATAAACGGTTAATATAAGCATTTCTTTATAGGAAATTATTTATACAAGTTAAATAAAAACCAATTTATGAACAAATAATCCTATATATTAAGAAAATAATATAAAAAGTAATGTTAAAAGCTTACACTGTATGTCTATGTTTTAAATAATTTAAAGCAATAGTTATGTAATATATTACAACTTTTTGTTTGGTTTCTTGATATGATGGTAATTTGGTATCATCTTTGACAGTGTCTCCATCTGTAAAGTTTGAGGCTAAAACAAACAGAAAACAAATAATGGACACCGCTTACTACATTTTTATACATCATATTACATACAACAATAACAATTCAAATTATTTTATTTGAACATTAATTTCAGAATTAACAATATTTCAATATTTATTACAATTCATCTAAATGTTATACCATTTGAACTGAAATTGGTAATTTGTAAAATGACCATATTTGTGGACTAGAATGTTGATTTAATTTCAATGATAGAAATTTTTTAAACTCCGTTAAGGTTGTAAACAGTAATTATACTTTATTAGAATAGATAAATAGAAATTCAAGTTAGGAGTTGTTTATTTTATCTCAATAGATGACAATTTTATACAGGGTGGTCCCGAGGTAATGTGCCAAAATTCATGGGTAGATTCCTGAAGTAAAAATATTGCGATTTAGCTGAACTTACCTTAGTCCAAAAGTTGATAGTTAAAGAGATACAGGGTGTTAAATGTAAAATATTATTTCAGTTTATTTTAATTTATTCCTTAACAAATGCAAATATCCTCACAAAATTTTGGGGATTGGAGTTCTTTGAGTAGAGGAATTGAAATCTGTTCACATTTTGGTTAAAATTCGTAGAGGGTGCTAGCTGCAGTAGATTGAATGTGTTAAAAACGACATAACTTTTTTGTACTTTAAGGTATCTCATCTTTGGTAACAAATTCTTATTTTTCAACTTTTTTAATACAAAAAAGGTATACTTTATTAAAGTAGCTATCTCGCACCGTTTTCGAGATATTTGACTTTGAAACTTCCAATGCTGTTGCATTAAATTACAATTAAGTTCCTACAGGTATTATTAATTTAGCGATAAAGTTTCTTAAGTAGGATTTGGACGAAAATCAAATAATTGACGTCTTCCAGTTGCCTTATTGCTGTCATTTGTATGCTAATTTCTATTAAGTATTATTCGTATCTAATTAAAATTACATCTTAGCTTACAAATTAAAATGTATACTCATATACATAAATGTGAGATAGAATGCCGAGGTTTTAGTTTTTTGAGTTACATGAAATCAGTTGTTTATGGAGAAACTATAAACACTTGAGAAGAACTTTAGTAGCAGGTTTTAAATGCTGCAAAGTCATTTCGCATTAAGGAATAAACGCGTTGATAAATGTATTGAAGTTAGAGGTGGACATTTTGAGCAATTATTGTCAAAAAGGCATATTTTTTACCAATGTTTACTATTTTACTGTGCATTACAATTTTTAATTCTAAATAAACCCTTGTTTTTGACATTTCTAAATTATTTTAATTATTTCAACTATACCATTGGAAGTTTCAATGCCAAATATCTCGGAAACGGTGCGAGACAGCTACTTTCATAAAGTCTACCTTTTTTGTGTAAAAAAAGTGGGAAAATAAGAATTTGATACCAAAGATGAGATAACTTTAAGTACAAAAAAGATATGTCGTTTCCAACACCTTCAATCTATGGCAGCTGGCGCCCTCTATGAACTATAACTAAAATGTGAACAAATTTCAATTCCTCTATCCAAAGAACCCCAAACCCCAAAATTTTGTGTAGATATTTGCATTTATTAAGAAATAAATGGAAATAAACTGAAATAATATTTTACATTTAACACCCTGTATCTCTTTAACTATCAACTTTTTTACTAAGGTAAGTTCGGCTAAATCGCAATAATTTTGCTCAGGGAATCTACCCATGAATTTTGGCCCATTACCTCGGGACCACCCTGTATAGTACAACTTATTTCATCTGACCTGGTATGGTCAGATAAATTGTGGCAAAGTATAGGAGTGGCCCGAAGCTTGTTTCATTTCGGCACTCATAAACATCCATTCAAAAAATTTCGCAACAAAATTTTAAATGCGCAACACAGTAATAAATAATAAAATAATGAATAAATAAATAAAATGATAGCGGTAGCAGGTAATAATCAAGAGTTTACTAATTATCAATCTCTCTCCCAATTGTACTTTCTTACCACTCTTTTAACGTTTTGTATGTAGCGTGCACTCTCTCACGTTTACACAAGTTACTGGACTGATGGTTGAACTGTACTTAAAAATTTATAGAATGATGTGCTACTTTTAAAATCAAATACAATCAGTGATGTAAGTGTCATGTGGCCACCGTATGACCGATGTCGTGACCTGTCATGACCGTCGCGTCACATAAACAACGACCGCGTCATGACAGTTTTTGTTTCTTAAATATTTAAATAATTTTATTAATGTTAATATTAAATTAATATGTATTAAATATGCATTGTCAATGCGGTAAGAAGTAGGTTTATGTTCCACCTGGTGATGTGGTCTCTTTAAAACTTAACCAATGGTAATTATTTTTTGTTTTATTACAAAGAACATTTGTTTTTTGTGTTGTTTGTTTTGTAGTTAAAAACTTTTTTGATATTAATATAGTTTTGTTGTTGAATTTATTAAGGCAATATTGGGATTCAGTAATTTATATTTTAGAAAAATTACTTATTTTGCATAGCGAGGGGATAAAAACCATTTACATTTAAGTACTATCATTTTTTCTAACTGAAACTATTTATGACGTGTAATGACCGTCATGACCTGGTCATGACGGCTATGACTGTCACGAGTTTAAATGACGGTCATTTTACATCACTGAATACAATGAAAATGGATACAAGTCTTACTTCACTATCCTGGCACAATAACTTGATAACAGAAAGCGATTTTTGGATTCTACAAAAGCCAGATGTACAACTTCTTGATAATATCGATTAAGATGAAATAGAGTTCATCCAAAACCAAATGTAAATAACGCGAGAGTCAAAAGAAATTGTTCTTTTCCGGGAACTTTGGAAAGTGAATTATCCTTAAATAAATTTTAGGTAATTTTGAAAATTCAATAGTTTGTAACGAACCTTTATTTTAGCCGCTAAGTATGTCTTTTCCTATGTTACTAACGTATAAACCACATTTTATATTTAATGTAGGACCGAGTTCTAATATCTAATGAACAGTTTGTCTATACCACCAATCGGTTATGAAAGCCGAGCTCCGCACATGAAAGAAAGTAGTGTTGATTGGCAACTTTCCCCAACAAGAAGTAAAACCTCTTCCCGCTTTGGTATCGGCAATTTTCCTATCAAGGGTGCTATCTCCTTACCCTTCCGTCTGGGAATAGAGGGTTGGCAATTTTCCCGCCTGTTCTTGAAAGCCTTTCCTGAAACTCTGAGGGTCGACCCTTTGCCTCTCGGAGTTCTTCACTCGTCCGTCCTCCCCGAATAGCCGTCAACCCGAGTTAAAAGCCGAATTAGAGAAAAGATTAGTTTTCCGATATTTTCCGAATATTAGTACTGACCGTCAGTGATAAATTTTATGTTTTGTAAATAAATGGAAGTAAACCTATTGGAAAAAGTGGTTTTTCTGATCAAGGCCCCTGGTTTACACTTTTCTCCACTGTTGTTACCCAGACGGCAAATTTTTGATGTGACATCCGGGTTCACACATTGAAAGTTCGTCACAAGTTTCTGAAATATTTTAAGCATTAAAAAATGAACTAGATTACTATTTCAAATAATAAAAGCTTAAAATGTTTCAAGATTTAAAATCAAACATTTTTCTTATTTTCTTGATTGTTTCACTTTATTACATTATTCTTTCAATAAAACCATGAATGTACATGTATATTATATATAACCAATGGTACATAAGCAACTCTGATTAGTCACAAAATTTTTTTAATAAAAATTATGATGTCAAAATAGCATTGTTTAAAAATATATGAATATCATTTATGGCGATTGTATACAAAAATAAAAGAGAAATAGTAAAAGTGTATAACATTACCTAAACTGTTAATACTAATTCCAAAATTTATAATACAGCAGAAGTTCTCTCTGTTCAATCTTCAAATTTTATTTATATAACATAATTTGCTTGATATATAATATAAATCAATTTCTAAAGGTCCTGCAAAAAAAAATCTCAACTCCACTTACAATTTGCTTTGGAAAATTTCAATTTGGATTCTTAATTGACATTATTGAAGAACTCCACCAACTGGATTTTACAGTAAAAAATATTTCCGTTATCAGGGCAGTAAGATTATGTGAATCACCAGGTAGAGTGATTAATAATCAGCTTGCATTTTGTTCCTTGTAATCTCATTTTAAAATATTGATATTTCAGAATATACAACTGCCTACAGTTAAGTAACTGGATTAGTATGGAGTACTGTATTCTTTTTAACTAGGAAATGGAAATTATGTATTTACCTAATTTAAATAAAAATCAGTTATCTTACCCCTGGTCTATCTAAACCTTCTCGCATCTCACATTTTGACCCAAATATTATAAGATTTTCCTTCAAAATTTGCTCATCAGTAATCCTACAACCTGCACCGATTGTACAACCATTGGACACAGTAACTTTATTTCCCACGAAGCATTTTGACTCAAAAACATTATTGTTGCCAATTTTAGGAGATTCTACAGTACAATCCACTTCAAATACATTATGTGATCCTATTATTAATACTGGTGTGGTGTTTTCTTTGTTTTGCTGATCGAAAGGTAACCTGAAATACAGTATATACAAAATCGTAGATACAAGTAAAAAATTGCAAGTTTAATTTGCAATTCATAATCATATGATAATATAATGACCACCAACCTATGAATTATTTTCACCTGCTCTTCAATCAAACAACAATCTCCAATAATGATGGGTCCAGCTTCTGCAATAATAGTAGCACTCGGATGGACTATTGTGCCAGATCCAATGGTAATATCTCCTCTAAGTTTGGATTCTTCACAGACAAGAGCGCCTGGAAGTATTTTAATACTAAAACGTTTTGTGTAATAAAAAGAAAATTAACAGTTTTAAAAATATACTTATTTCGTGACATCCTGAAAACTTAGGTTATATTGTCATTTGTCAGTTGTCAG
>NW_019417719.1:47534-49038 GCF_000390285.2 Anoplophora glabripennis | reverse complement strand
CCTAACCTAACCTAACCTAACCTAACCTAACCTAACCTAACCTAACCTAACCTAACCTAACCTAACCTAACCTAACCTAACCTAACCTAATCTAATTTCCAGAAACACATCAAACCTCACGTAATTGAAAAAAAAAACAAACCTCACGTAATTGCAAAAAAGGCATCAAACCTCACGTCATTGCAAAAAACCATCAAACCTAACGTAACCGGCAAAACAAGCGGACCGGCAAAAAATCCGGACCGGCAAAATTACCGGAGCGGCAAAAAAAAAACCGACCGGCCAAAATACCGGACCAAAAAAAAAACCGGACCGGCAAAAAAACCGGTCCGACAAAAATACCGGACCGGGAAAAATACCGGACCGGCAAAATTACCGGACCGGCAAAAATACCGGACCGGCAAAAATACCGTACCGGAAAAAAAACCGGACCGGCAAATGTACCGGATCGGCAAAAAAACCGGACCGGCAAATATACCTGACCGACAAAAAAACCGGACCGGCAAAATTACCGGACCGGCAAAAAAACCGGACAGAAAAAAGCACCGAACCGGCAAATATACCGGACCGGCAAAAAAACCGGACCGACAAAAATACCGTACCGGCAAAAATACCGGACCGGCAAAAATACCGGACCGGCAAAAAAACAGGACCGAAAAAAACACCGGACCGGCAAAACTACCGGACCGACAAAAATGCCGGACCGGCAAAAATACCGGACCGGCAAAATTACCGGACCGACAAAAATAACGGATTCAAACCTCACATAATTCCAAAAATGACGTCAAACCTCACGTAATTTAGAAAAACACGCCAAACCTCACGTAATTGGAAAACTCCGGGGCCAACTCCGGGTAAAACTCCGTGGAAAAGTCCGGGTAAAAACTCCGGGCAGAAAGTCCGGCTAAAAAGTCTGGGTAAAAGTCCGGGTGAAAAGTCCGGGTGAAAACTCCAGGTAAACACTCCGGGTAAAAAGTCCGGTGAAAAGTCCGGGTAAAAAGTCCGGGTAAAACTCCGGGTGAAAACTCCGGGTAAGAAGTCCGGGTATTACTCCGGGTAAAACTCCGGGTGAAAAGTCCGGGTAAAAAATCCGGGCGAAACGTCCGGGTAAAACTCCGGGTGAAAAGTCAGGGTGAAAACTCCGGGTAAAAACTCCGAGATGGATAAAAAAAATTTTTTAAAAGAAATAAAGTAATTACATTATATATAAAAATGGAAAAAAAGAATTATATCTCTAAGAAAATGATTAATAAAAACAGTTTTTACGAAATAATTAAAATAAAAAAAATTTGAGATGGATAAAAAAAATGTAATAAAACAAAAAGAGTCATTAAATTATATTTAAATAATGGAGAAAAAGAAAGACATCTCTTTGGGAAAATGATTAATAAAAATAGTTTTTACGAAAAAATAAAAATAAAAAAAATTTGAGATGCATAAAAAAATATATTCAAAGAAAAAAAAAGGAATTCAATTCTATTTAAATAACGGACAAAAATAATTA
>NW_019417719.1:44954-47085 GCF_000390285.2 Anoplophora glabripennis | reverse complement strand
AAAAAATGTATAAAAAGAAATAAAGTAATTACATTATATATAAAAATGGAGAAAAAGAATTATATCTCTTTGAGAAAATGATTAATAAAAATAGTTTTTACAAAAAATTAAAATAAAAAATTAAAGATGGATAAATAAAATATATTGAAAGAGAAAAACTAATTCAATTATATTTAAATAATGGAGAAAGTCCAGGTAAAAACTCCGGGTAAGAGTCCGGGTAAAACTCCGGGTAAAAAAGTCCGGGTAAAAACTCCGGGTAAAACTCCGGGTAAAATCTCCGGGTAAAAACTCCGGGTAAAAACTCCGGGTAAAAACTCCGGGTAAAACTCCGGGTGAAAAGTCCGGGTGAAAACTCCGGGTAAAAAGTCCAGGTAACAGTCCATATATAAAGTCCGGGTGAAAAAACAGACTCCGGCAAAAATACCGGACCGATATAAAAACCGGACTCCAGCAAAAATACCGGACTCCGGCAAAAAAAACGGACCCCGGCAAAAGTACCGGACTCCGACAAAAAAACCGGACTCCGGCAACAATTCCAGACTCCGGCAAAAATACCGAACTCCGAAAAAAATATCGGTCTCCGACAAAAATAGCGGAGTCCGGTAAAAAAACGAACTGCAGCAAAAATACCTATGTCCCGTAAACAAAGCGGACTCCGGCGAAATTAGCGGACTCCGGGAAACAAACCGGAGTCCGGCAAATATACCGGACTCCAAAAAAAAAAACCAGACTACGACAAAAATACCGTACTCCGGCAAAAATACCGGAATGCGTTAAAAAAACCGAACCCCGTCAAAAATTCCGGACTCCGGCAAAAAAACGGACTCCGATAAAATAAACGGACTCCGGCAAAAAAACCGGACTCCGACAAAAAAAGCGGACTCCGGCAAAAATACCGGACTCCGATAAAAAAACCAAACTCCGAAAAAAAAAACAAAGTCCGGCAAAAATACCGGAGTAACCTCAGATCCACCAAATATTCCACAGTAATCTCAGATCCGGCAAAAATACCGAAGTAACCTAAGATCCGGCAAATATACCGAAATACTGTAACATCCGGCAAAATAAGATATAATTACTTTTCTACCTTTATATGTTCTTTAATTACTTACCTTCTTTTTAATACTTTTTTTATATCCATCTGATTTGTAATTTTTTCATTTATTTTTCTGTAAACACCCATTTATTCATTTTCCCAAGAAGATATAATTCTTTTTCACCATTATTTAAATATAATTTAATGACTTTTTCTCTTTTAATATATACTTTTTATCCATCTCTCTTTTTTATTTTAACTTTTTCGTAAAAACTATTTTTATTAATCATTTTCCCAAGGAGATGTAATTATTTTTCTCCATTATTTTAAAGTGATTTCAATACGATTATCTTTTTTTAAAATTTTTTTATCCATATGCATTGTATAATTTTGTTTTTTGGATTTTTCTATGGAAAATATTACTATCAATAATTTTCCCAAGGAGATATAATTATTTTTCTCCCTTCTTTGTATGTACTTTCTTTATTACTTACCTTCATTTTCCTATTTCTCTTATATCCATTTAATTTGTAATATTTTTTTCCTTTTATTAATTCGTAAACACAATATTTTAAATCATTAATTGAAAAGAGATGTAATTCTTTTTCTCCATTATCTAAATATAATTTAATGAAATTTTTTATTTTAATCAATTTTTTTATCCATCTAATTATTTTCTTTTAATTTTTTAATAAAAACTATTTTTATTAATAATTTTCCCAAAGAGATGTAATTCTTTTTCTCCATTATTTTAATGTGATTTAATTACTAATTTTTTTAAATATTTTTGTATCCATCTGCACTGTACAATTTTTTTACTTGATTATTTTTCTATAGAAAACATTGATATCAATAATTTTCCCAAGAAGATATAATTATTTTTCTCCCTTCTTTGTATGTACTTTCATTATTACTTACCTTCTCTTTCCTATTTCTCTTATATCCATTTAATTTGTAATATTTTTTTCCATTTATTTATTCGTAAACACGTTTTAAATCATTCATTCAAAAGAGATGTAATTCTTTTTCTCCATTATTTAAATATTATTTAATAACTTTTTTTATTTTAATATATTTTTTTATCCATCTCTA
>NW_019417719.1:0-40718 GCF_000390285.2 Anoplophora glabripennis | reverse complement strand
TATAAAAAGAAATAAAGTAATTACATTATATATAAAAATGGAGAAAAAGAATTATATCTCTTTGAAAAAATGATTAATAAAAATAGTTTTTAAAAAAAATTAAAATAAAAAATTAAAGATGGATAAATAAAATATATTCAAACAGAAAAACTAATTCAATTATATTTAAATAATGGAGAAACTCCGGGTAAAAACTTCGGGTAAAACTCCGGTAAAAAACTCCGGGTAAAAACTCCGGGTAAAACTCCGGGTAAAAACTCCGGGTGAAAACTCCGGGTAAAAAGTCCGGGTAAAACTCCGGGTAAAAGTCCGGGTAAAAGTCCGGGTAAGAACTCCCGGTAAATCTCCTGGTAAAAACTCCTGGTAAAAACTCCGGGTAAAAACTCCGGGTAAAACTCCGGGTGAACAGTCCTGGTGAAAACTCCGGGTAAAAACTTCGCGATGGATCAAAAAATGTATAAAAAGAAATAAAGTAATTACATTATATATAAAAATGGAGAAAAAGAATTATATCTCTTTGAGAAAATGATTAATAAAAATAGTTTTTACAAAAAATTAAAATAAAAAATTAAAGATGGATAAATAAAATATATTGAAAGAGAAAAACTAATTCAATTATATTTAAATAATGGAGAAAGTCCAGGTAAAAACTCCGGGTAAGAGTCCGGGTAAAACTCCGGGTAAAAAAGTCCGGGTAAAAACTCCGGGTAAAACTCCGGGTAAAATCTCCGGGTAAAAACTCCGGGTAAAAACTCCGGGTAAAAACTCCGGGTAAAACTCCGGGTGAAAAGTCCGGGTGAAAACTCCGGGTAAAAAGTCCAGGTAACAGTCCATATATAAAGTCCGGGTGAAAAAACAGACTCCGGCAAAAATACCGGACCGATATAAAAACCGGACTCCAGCAAAAATACCGGACTCCGGCAAAAAAAACGGACCCCGGCAAAAGTACCGGACTCCGACAAAAAAACCGGACTCCGGCAACAATTCCAGACTCCGGCAAAAATACCGAACTCCGAAAAAAATATCGGTCTCCGACAAANCCTAACCTAACCTAACCTAACCTAACCTAACCTAACCTAACCTAACCTAACCTAACCTAACCTAACCTAACCTAACCTAACCTAACCTAACCTAACCTCACGTAATTGCAAAAAACACATCAAACCTCACGTAATTTCAAAAAACATATCAAACCTCACGTAATTGAAAAAAACACATCAAACCTCACGTAATTGCAAAAAATGCATCAAACCTCACGTAATTGCAAAAAAACATCAAACCTCACGTAACCGGCAAAACAACCGGACCGGCAAAAAATCCGGACCGGCAAAATAACCGGAGGGGAAAAAAAAACGGACCGGCAAAAATACCGGACAGAAAAAACACCGGACCGGCAAAAAAACCGGTCCGAAAAATATATCGGACCGGGAAAAATACCGGAGCGGCAAAAATACCGGACCGACAAAAATGCCGGACCGGCAAAAATAGCGGACCGGCAAAATTACCGGACCGACTAAAAAACCGGATTCAAACCTCACATAATTCCAAAAATGACGTCAAACCTCACGTAATTTAGAAAAACACGTCAAACCTCACGTAAATCCAATTATGACGTCAAACCTCTCATAATTCCAAATATAACGTCAAACCTCACGTAAATTAGAAAAACACGTCAAACGTCACATAATTGGAAAACTCCGGGGCCAACTCCGGGTAAAACTCCGGGTAAAAAGTCCGGGTACAAACTCCGAGTAAAACTCCGGGTAAAAACTCCGGGTAAAACTCCGGGTAAAAACTCCGGGTAAAAACTCCGGGTGAAAACTCTGGGTAAAACTCCGGGTAAAAGTCCGGGTAAGAACTCCGGGTAAAACTCCTGGTAAAAACTCCGAGTAAAAAGTCCGAGTAAAAACTCCGTGTAAAAGTCCGGGTAAGAACTCCGGGTAAAACTCCGGGTAAAAGTCCGGGTAAAACTCCGGGTAAAAGTCCGGGTGAAAAGTCCGGGTATAAACTCCGCGTGAACACTCCGGGTAAAACTCCGGGTGAAAACTCCGGGTAAAAACTTCGAGATGGATAAAAAAATGTATAAAAAGAAATAAAGTAATTACATTATATATAAAAATGGAGAAAAAGAATTATATCTCTAAAAAAATTATTAATAAAAATAGTTTTTACAAAAAATTAAAATAAAAAATTAGATGGATAAATAAAATATATTAAAAAAGAAAAACTAATTCAATTATATTTAAATAATAGAGAAACTCCTGGTAAAACTCCGGGTAAAAAGTCCGGGTAAAAACTCCGAGTAAAACTCCGGGTGAAAACTCCGGGTAAAAACTCCGGGTAAAAGTCCGGGTAAAAGTCCGGGTAAAATTTCGGGTAAAAGTCCGGGTAAGAACTCCGGATAAAAGTCCTGGAAAAAGTCCGGGTAAAAACTCCGGGTGAAAACTCCGGGTAAAACTCCGGGTGAAAAGTCCGGATGAAAACTGCGGAAAAGTCCGGGTAAAAGTCCGGGTAAGAACTCCGGGTAAAACTCCGGGTAAAAACTCCGGGTGAAAACTCCGGGTAAAAACTCCGGGTAAAAGTCCGGGTAAAAGTCCGGGTAAAATTTCGGGTAAAAGTCCGGGTAAGAACTCCGGATAAAAGTCCTGGAAAAAGTCCGGGTAAAAACTCCGGGTGAAAACTCCGGGTAAAACTCCGGGTGAAAAGTCCGGATGAAAACTGCGGGTAAAAAATTCGAGATGGATAAAAAAATTTTTAAAAAGAAATAAAGTAATTACATTATATATAAAAATGGAGAAAAAGAATTATATCTCTTTGAGAAAATGGTTAATAAAAATAGTTTTTAAAAAAAATTAAAATAAAAAATTAGATGGATAAATAAAATATATTAAAACAGAAAAAGTAATTCAAGTATATTTAAATAATGGAGAAACTCCGGGTAAAAACTTCGGGTAAAACTACGGGTAAAAATTCCGGGTAAAACTCCGGGTAAAAACTCCGGGTGAAAAATCCGGGTAAAACTCCGGGTAAAACTCCGGGTGAAAAGTCCAGGTGAAAACTCCGGGTAAAAAGTCCGGGTAACAGTCCATATATAAAGTCCGGATGAAAAAACAGCCTCCGGCAAAAATACCGGACCGGTATAAAAACCGGACTCCAGCAGAAATACCGGACTCCGGCAAAAAAAAAGGACCCCGGCAAAAGTACCGGACTCCGACAAAAAAACCGGACTCCGGCAAAAATTCCAGACTCCGGCAAAAATACCGAACTCCGAAAAAAATATCGGTCTCCGACAAAAATAGCGGAGTCCGGTAAAAAAACGAACTGCAGCAAAAATACCTATGTCCCGTAAACAAAGCGGACTCCGGCGAAATTAGCGGACTCCGGGAAACAAACCGAAGTCCGGCAAATATACCGGACTCCAAAAAAAAACCAGACTACGACAAAAATACCGGACTCCGGCAAAAATACCGGAATGCGTTAAAAAAACCGGACCCCGTCAAAAATTCCGGACTCCGGCAAAAACACGGACTCCGGTAAAAAAACGTTACTCCGGCAAAAAAAACAGACTCCGGTAAAATAAACGGACTCCGGCAAAAAAACCGGACTCCGACAAAAAAAGCGGACTCCGGCAAAAATACCGGACTCCGATAAAAAAACCAAACTCCGAAAAAAAAACGGAGTCCGGCAAAAATACCGGAGTAACCTCAGATCCACCAAATATTCCAGCGGAATCTCAGGTCCGGCAAAAATACCGAACTAACCTAAGATCCGGCAAATATACCGAAATACTGTAACATCCGGCAAAATAAGATATTACTTTTCTACCTTTATATGTTCTTTAATTACTTACCTTCTTTTTAATACTTTTTTTATATCCATCTGATTTGTAATTTTTTCATTTATTTTTCTGTAAACACCCATTTATTCATTTTCCCAAGAAGATATAATTCTTTTTCACCATTATTTAAATATAATTTAATGACTTTTTCTCTTTTAATATATACTTTTTATCCATCTCTCTTTTTTATTTTAACTTTTTCGTAAAAACTATTTTTATTAATCATTTTCCCAAGGAGATGTAATTATTTTTCTCCATTATTTAAATATGATTTAATTCCTCTTTTTTCTTGTAATATATTTCTTTTATCCATCAAATTTTTTTTATTTAAATTTTTTCGTAAAAACTATTTCTATTAATCATTTACCCAAGGAGATGTAATTATTTTTGTCCGTTATTTAAATAGAATTGAATTCCTTTTTTTTTCTTTGAATATATTTTTTTATGCATCTCAAATTTTTTTTATTTTAATTTTTTCGTAAAAACTATTTTTATTAATCATTTTCCCAAGGAGATGTAATTCTTTTTGTCCATTATTTTAAAGTGATTTCAATACGATTATCTTTTTTTAAATTTTTTTTATCCATCTGCATTGTAAAATTTTGTTTTTTTGATTTCTCTATGGAAAATATTACTATAAATAATTTTCCCAAGGAGATAAAATTATTTTTCTCCCTTCTTTGTATGTACTTTCTTTATTACTTACCTTCTTTTTCCTATTTCTCTTATATCCAAATGGATAATGGATAAATTAAATAATTTGTAATATTTTTTTCCTTTTATTTATTCGTAAACACAATGTTTTAAATCATAAATTGCAAAGAAATGTAATTCTTTTTCTCCATTATTTTAATGTGATTTAATTACTAATTTTTTTTAATATTTTTTTATCCATCTGCACTGTACAATTTTTTTACTTGATTATTCTTCTATAGAAAACATTTATATCAATAATTTTCCCAAGAAGATATAATTTTCTTTCTCCCTTCTTTGTATGTACTTTCATTATTACTTACCTTCTCTTTCCTATTTCTCTTATATCCATTTAATTTGTAATATTTTTTTCCTTTTATTTATTCGTAAACACGTTTTAAATCATTCATTCAAAAGAGATGTAATTCTTTTTCTCCATTATTTAAATATTATTTAATGACTTTTTTTATTTTAATATATTTTTTTATCCATCTCTAATTATTTTCTTTTAATTTTATAATAAAAACAATTTTTATTCATCATTTTCCCAAGGAGATGTAATTCTTTTTCTGCATTATTTTAAGGTGATTTAATTACTAATTTTTTTTTTATATTTTTTTATCCATCTGCACTGTACAATTTTTTTACTTGATTATTTTTCTATAGAAAACATTGATATCAATAATTTTCCCAAGAAGATATAATTTTTTTTCTCCCTTCTTTGTATGCACTTTCTTTATTACTTACCTTCTTTTTCCTATTTCTCTTATATCCATTTAACTTGTAATATTTTTTTCCTTTTATTTATTCGTAAACACAATGTTTTAAATCATTAATTCAAAAGAGATGTAATTCTTTTTCTCCATTATTTAAATATTATTTAATGACTTTTTTTATTTTAATATATTTTTTTATCCATCTCTAATTATTTTCTTTTAATTTTATAATAAAAACAATTTTTATTCATCATTTTCCCAAGGAGATGTAATTCTTTTTCTGCATTATTTTAAGGTGATTTAATTACTAATTTTTTTTTTATATTTTTTTATCCATCTGCACTGTACAATTTTTTTACTTGATTATTTTTCTATAGAAAACATTGATATCAATAATTTTCCCAAGAAGATATAATTTTTTTTCTCCCTTCTTTGTATGCACTTTCTTTATTACTTACCTTCTTTTTCCTATTTCTCTTATATCCATTTAACTTGTAATATTTTTTTCCTTTTATTTATTCGTAAACACAATGTTTTAAATCATTAATTCAAAAGAGATGTAATTCTTTTTCTCCATTATTTAAATATTATTTAATGACTTTTTGTATTTAAATATATTTTTTTATCCATCTCTAATTATTTTCTTTTAATTTTTTTATAAAAACTACTTTTATTAATCATTTTCCCAAGGAGATGTAATTCTTTTTCTCCATTATTTGAATGTGATTTAACTAATATTTTTTTAATATTCTTTTGCCCATCTGCACTGTAAAATTTTTTTTCTTGATTATTTTTCTATAGAAAATATTTGTTTCAATAATTTTCCCAAGAAGATATAATTATTTTTCTCCCTTGAAAGATAATAATAAAAGTACATAGTACTTTCATTATTACTTACCTTCTGTTTCCTATTTCTCTTATATCCATTTGATTTGTCATATTTTTTTCATTTTATTTTTTCGTAAACACAATTTTTTAAATCATTAATTCAAAAGAGATGTAATTACTTTTCTCGATTATTTCAATTTCATTTAAAGAGTAATTTTTTAAAAAATTTTTTTTCCCATCTGATTTGTAATATTTTTTTCCTATAATTTTTTCATGAAAACTATTTTTATTAATCATTTTCCCAAGAAGATATAATTATTTTTATACATTATTTAAATGTAATTTATTACTTATTTTCTTTTAAAATTTCTTAATATCCATCTGCATTGTAATATTTTTTTTCTTTAATTTTCTATCGAAAATATTTTTATTAATTGTATGCCCAAGGAGATGTATTCTTTTTCTCAATTTTTTCAATTTCATGTAATACTTATATATTTTTACTGTTTTTATATGGCCATTTCATTGTAATTTTTTTTCTTAATTGTTGAATAAAAATTTTTTTTTTAATTATTTCACAAGGATATATTCTTTTTCTCCATTTTTTCAATTTCATTTAATGACATTTTCTTTTTTTTATAATTTTTTTATCCATCTCCTTGATAATATTTTTTTTCACTATTTTTGTATATAAACTATTTTTATTAATCATTTTCCCAAGAAGATATAATTATTTTTCTACATTATTGAAATGTGATGCATTTCTTATTTTGTAACATTTTTGTTGCATTGCGATATTTTTTGTCTTTATTTTTCTATAAAAAATATTTTTATGAATAGTTTTTTCAATTTCATTTAATTACTTATTTTCTTTTTTTAATATTTTTTTTTATATCCATCTGGTTTGTATTTCTTTTTTCCTTTATTTTTCTATAAAAACTATTTTTATTAATAATTTTCCCAAGATGTATTATTTTTCTCCATTTTTTGAATTTCATTAAATGACTAGTTTTCTTATTTATTTAATTTTTTTGTCCATCTCCTTTGTAATATTTTTTTTGTTCATTTTTGTAAATGAACTAGTTTTATTAATAATTTTCCCAAGGATATATTATTTTTCTCCATTATTTCAATTTCATTGAATAACTTCTTTTCTCTTATATTTTTTATATAATCCATCTAATTTGTATATTTTTTTCCTTTATTTTTGTATAAAAATTACTTTTATTGATAATTTTCCCAAGGAGATGCATTTTTGTCCATTATTTCAATTTCATTGAAATAATTTTTTTCTTTGAATTTTTTTTACCAATCTGATTTGTAATATTTTTTCTTTTCTCTATAAATTGTATATTCATTACTGTTTGCCCCAGGAAATATCATTGTTTTTCTCCATTATTTGAATGTGACAAATAATGTTATTTTCTTTTTAAATTTATTTATTTTCTTTTTTATATATTTTTTACTTCGTTCTATTTTATTTTCTTTTCCATCAATTTTTCTTTAGACCATAATTTATTTTTTTTCCCCTGTTTTCACTTATTTTATTTTAATTTTAGGAAAAAATAAAAAGTTGACTTCTGTTTACGACACGGAAACTAGCCACCACACGCTATTCTTATAAACTTTTGTTCTAGTAAAATAGTGTATAGTGACTCGTTCCAGTTGTATTCTTTATTGAAAATAATGAAACCTACAAAATACAATTCTAAATAAAATGACATTTCCAAATTTCATATACAGTGAACAAAATTAAAAGTCAATAGTACTGGATACACCGCCCTATACATAGAATTTCGAACAAAACGAATCTATCTATACGACTATCAAAAACGATAAAATATACGATTGTTGAGCCTGGTCGTAATCATTGTCTACTAGCAGATCCCTATGCAGACGCGGAATTCCTGAAAAAGAAAAATGATATGAGTACCTACTTTATTTCCGATAAAATTTGAAATACAAAGAAAAGTGATATGTAAATAAAATAATAGCCATTTATGATGTACGTGTTAAAAGTACGATTTTATTATGTAAATACGATGATGAAAAAACGAACGCAACGAGTCTTTTAACTTCACAAACAAAATAAAATCACTTAACACGTATTTCATACACTATTTTTTCTACAAAACTATTAAAAATGAATTTTAATAGTCATCTTGGATGGTAAAAATGACAATTAATAAGGCCACTTTTAACAGTTTTGTAGAAAAAAATTATTTTAAATTAATAAATTCAAATTGGAAAATAATTTCACGAACGAAGTAATTCTTTGAATAACTTCCACCGAAAAAGGTTATATCTTCGGAAATACACCTCCACGATTTCATAGATATTGTCGAATAAAATAGATATAATGAATATACAAGGTGTCCCCAATTCGAGTTACCTATACCTGAAATGGACACAAAATTTCAATAGTAAATAGAAATCATTCTTCATACAAATTTTTGCTTGTCCAGAAACCCTTAACAAAATAGTAATTTATTCAATTGAATGTGCAGGGCATTCAAAAATTTGGAAAACGCAAAAACAGTAAAAAGTAAAATACCTTAAATCTTAACGCTACGTGAAAAAGTAATGGGGAAAACTTGCTTGAAATTAAATTTTATATTTAAATATGAAATCATGGACCTCTAGTTAATACTCAACATTCTGAAATTTTGTAAGACTACTTATTTTTTAATCCTTTCGGAGAAAAACTTATTGATCCCTCTGAATAAAAAAATTAATTATTAATATGCAAACATGTCTATCTGTTTTTCAATAAAACAAAATTTTTTTATTAGAACGACTTCTCCTAAAGTATTAAAAAATATGTAGAGTCCTAGAAATTCCCAGAATGTCGAATATTAAGTAGAAGGCCATACTTTCATATTTAAAGATATTTAATTCCAAAAAATTGTTCCCCATTACTTTTTCACGTAGCATTAAAATTGAAGGTACTTTCCTCTTCACTGTTTTTGTCTTTTCCAAATTTTTAAACGCCCTATACATTAAATTGAACAAACTACTATCTTGGCAAGGATTTCTGAAAAAGCAAAAATTGTTATGAAAAATATATTTTTGTAACAATTGAAATTTTGTGTCCATTTCAAATACACGCAAACCTAAATTGGGACAACCTGTATCTCTAATATAAACCTAAAATATATATTTCTTTCTTATTTATTGAAAAGAAATATAAAAACTTCCACTTTAAACAACTTGTATGAAAAACGAAAAGTGATACTGAAATTGAAACATTAATATAATGGATAATTATAAAAAATTTTCGAAATCTACAAATTTCAATTACGATAAAATAATAAAATTGTCATGAAATGAAATAAACCCTTTCATGATCGCATACATGTTAATCACAAAATGAAATAAATTTAACCTTTACATAAACGATAATTTATTTAAAAGCCTAACCTTAAATTTTTCTGCAACCTCCATAATTGCTATCGCAGCCCGAAGTTTCGTTCTTAACATGTATAGGAAGTCAGAAAGCACGAGGCATCATTGTAATCTGGAAAAAATTAAAAAATTAAAATTTTTTTAATAAATATACATTACTACTACAAAAAAATTCAACGTATATAATTGTATAATAATAATAACAGAAATACCAAATAATATATACAAAGTGATTTAAAATAAATCAGAAATGTTTGAGCTTGTTGCCCGTTATTTTCTCCAAAAAATATTTACATAAGCGTAATTAAAAGTATCCTTATTTTCCAAAATAAAATGGTGCAATTAGAAACATTTAATAATTTTTTTTTATGACTATTACACTCTTAAACAATATATTAAAAAAAACAAATCAAATTAAAATGCATTTTGTGAGATAATCCATCCCAATATTTCTACATACACCATTGGCATTCGTGCAAAAATGCAATCATGCTTTGTAAATAAATAAAAAAGAATATAGGATAAAGTCCAAGAAAAAATTACGAGAAAAAAATGCGAGAAGAGGCCCAGGAAAATAGTCCAGTAAAAAAGTCCGATGAAATAGTCCAGTAAAAATGTCCGGTAAAATAATCCAGTGAAACAGTCCGGTGAAAAAGTTGCGGTGAAAAAGTCCGAAATAAAAGGAAAGACAATTTACAGACAATGTATGGTGGAGAAAAAGAAGCAGGCGAGTTTCTAAAAGTAAAAAACAGTTTCCCTTCATTTCCGTAAATACTACAAATCTTATTAAAAAAATGTAAATAGCAAACTTGTACGTAATATAAAGATCTACAACTATAGTATTTACAACTTTTTGACATAACCGGAAAATGTATGTGAAAAAGTAAAATAAACAAATTTTTAGTTTTTTATTTTTCTTTAACATAAAAGATTGTTTTTTAACGAAATTTAGTAAATACCTATTTATTTCCCAAACACACCGTAATTTTTTTGAATTGAAATAAAGATTTTTTCAGCTTTTTAATTAATTTCGAAACAACACCGTAATTTTCAATCGAAAATTTTCAAGTGAAAATATCTGGTTTTTTAAAAGCGTCAGTGAACTTTTTCTTCGTTGAAATATCTACTTTGTACTGGTGTAAAAAAATGTATACATTACTATAGTGTTTTCTCAGGAAATGGAAAATATCGAAAAAAAGTAGAATCCGAAATTTGTTTGTAATCATATACCATTTTCAACTATTTCTTAAAATTGTTACATTCATAAAAAAAAAATTACAAGTCGAAATACAGTTTTATAATGAACAAGCAAATAAGTTAATAAAGTTAATATTTAAATAATACATCTTCAATATTTTTAAAAAGTTGTAAAATCTTCTTTCGTTTCATCAAAAAAATTGTCATAGTAATATATTAATTTTATCCACCATCAGAAAGTAGACATTTCAAGAATGAAAAAGTCCACCGACGTTTTTACAACAGTAGATATTTTGACATGACAATTTTCGATTGAAAATTACGATGCTTTTTCTATTTTAAGGAAAAACAAAGTAAAATGATTCATATTTCAAATCATATAAAATTACGTGTTTGTAACTAAAATAGATAAGTGTTGAACATATTTCCTGAAAAAAATTCATTTTTTGTAAAAAAGAGTAAAATAAAAAATGAAAAACTTGGTTATTTGAATTTTTAACATAAATTTTTAGAATCTGTAAAAAAGTATAAATACAAAAATTGTACATCTTTTTATTACCTACAACTTTGCCATTTAACTTTTTTCCATAAAACTTGTAATTTTTCCAAACATCAAGAAAAACCATTTCTTTTCCTTAAATACTCACCCCCTTCCCCTTCCCAACCACAGATCGCCCATAAATGATTTTTCCTTTAATTTCTGTTATATTCCCTTCCTCTTACAATGGGTTTAATTCTATAACTTTTTTTAATTTAAAAAATTATCGACCCGAGTCTGTTAATACATAATTTATACTATTTTTACAAACATTTATTAATTAACAAATTTTTCGTGAACTTAATGTTTCATATTATCTGTTGTAAAAGTTTAACTAATATATGTCTACATTTTTTATTTATGGGAGGTCTTTTTTTATACATAATAAGGAACATTCCGCTGTTAAAGTTTATAAATATTGTGTTATTTATTCATAATGATTTTTTAAAGTTAACAAAAAATGCAAAATCCCAGATTTTATAAAAAAATGTAAAAATAATGATTTTATTTATTTATTTACCGTACATAATTTTTTAAGATATAAATTTTTTTTTCATTTACTATTATCAATATCATGACAAAAAGAAAATTGTTGTATTCAAATTTTCACTATTTATTTTATAAATATTTTGTTATAAAGAAACTCTAATTTTCATTAAATTTATTTTTCGTAACCCTAACTTCAATGATTTAAAGATTTTAGTCATTTAAATAATTAGATAATGTATTTTTTTATAAACAAAAATTTGTAAAAATAGAACCCTTGTAGATATGAAGCAGGTAAAGAAATTAATGTTATAAATCAATAAATTGTGTAAAAGATCTACCTCAATTCCAAAGCCCGTATCATCAATAGTTTAGAAGTTATAACAATTGATAAATTCATAAAATTGGTGACCATTTCAAGTTTGATGTGATAAAATAATCAAAATGCAATAACAATTAGAAAAAGAATTATTTAACATTTTCACGCATATATCTACATTTATAATTTATTTTGGTTACGAAAAAAAAATTAAATAAAAATCAAAATTTGATTATAACAAATTCTTTATAAAATTAATGAAAATTTCAATAAAAACAATTTGTTTTTGTAATTATATTAAAAATAGCAATTGATTAAAAAAAAATTTTTTTACAAAATTATTTTAAATGACATAAATAAATTAAATAAACATTAAAATAATTTATTTAAAAAAATTTTTTTTTTCAAATCATTATTTTACCAGAACAATAAAATGGCAAATAAAATTTTTCAAATTTATGAAACTTGTCCATTTGTTTATAAAAAATTCATAAACAAATAACATTAAAAATATTTTTAACTAAGCTTATAAATGCAATATATTAATAGAAAAACAAATAAAATTAAACATTTAGTAAAATAATAATTTTTTAGAACATTTCTCGAATTTTGCATTTTTTGTTAACTTTCAAAAATATTTATGAACACATAAATAAACCTTTAAAAACTTTAACAGCAAAATATTGCTTATTTTGTATAAAAAAGACCTCCCGGAAATAAAAACTTTATACATACTTTATTTACACTTTCACAAAAACTTTTATGAAAAATAATATACACAAAAACTGAGTTAATGAACACTTGAATAACTTTAACAAAAGTCAAATGAAAATTTATTTTCCAACTGAGGTGTATTCCCTGAAATGTCTACACGACAGTATAATTTATTTAGATTTTTAAAATAATATTGAATCCTATAAAAAAATTATTTTGTGTGGATCCCACCGCACGAAACAATAGTTTTAAAATCAAATTAAAATTGTAAATAATAAAGCTACAATTCCATAAATCAACAGTTATTTTCCTTAAATTTTCTCCTCTTTCAAGATCTTTTTTTTAATTTCGGCTATCTTCAATATTTTTTTAGTTATAGCTAAAAATCGAAAGCTACCTTTTTTTCTCTTCCTTTTTTATTTATAACAATTGCTATTTTTAATTACGAATAAATTTAAAAATACGAATTTCTCAGATTTTAATTCCAAATCCAATGTACTAACAACCATATTTTTAGGATTTCATTAAATGTTTTTCGCAAAAAACTAACTTCTCGAGTAGACTAATATAGCGGACTTCTAAAGCGTCAAACTCAATTTTCAAACAGATATTTTCAACCGATTGATCTAAAATTTTATATAAACATTCCATCCGAATAACAATAAAAAATTAACTGTATATATAACATTATGTATAGACCGATGAATATAACTCATTTAAAGAGAATATAAAGAAATTTATAACCTGGACTTTTATAAATGAAAATAGTAAAGATTATGATAAACGAAATTAATAATTATGCATAACCAAAAGCGCCGAAAGGTTGAAACTTTTCATTTCTTTCTCATTTCCGCAAAAATAATTGAATTTTGACGAAACTTATTCAAATTTTACCTTTCTCTATCTTCGATAACCTCAATTTTTTTATAATAAAGAATGAAGAAATGTCTGATTTATTTTTTTTTGTATCTGAAACTTTTTTTTTTCAAAGAAAAGTTCTACTTGAAAATATCATCATACACAGTTGTACCGATAATAATTTTTTTCGTTTTAACATATACTTTTTGTTGACAAAAAAATTTATAATCACCGTTGAAAAACATTCTAAAAATGCCAAAGAATTAAATATTACAAGAATAAATTTTTCCGTTCCTATTAACCATTTATTTAAATTAAATATATATTGAAAAACTGATTACAACATTGAATTATACGGAAATAATGAACAAATCTCATTATTTGACCCAAAATTAGTTTTTTGTTCAGTATTCAATTTTTTAAATTTGTCACAGAAATTTTGAAATTATGTGAAAATATGTAAATAAAAAAATTATACATCTTATTAACTACAACTTTGCCATTTAACTTTTTCCAGGTAATATTTTTGACAGAAATAACTTGACTTTATAACATTCTCCTCCAAAATAAAAAATTAAACTACTTTCCTCTTAAACACATTTGGAATTTTCATCTACCCCTCCTATATAACATGCCTACGTTTTCTTAAGATCAATAGGCGGTTTCTCTTCATTTGACAACATACAAAAACAACTTACAATCAAAGAAACTTATACATAAAACTTTTTTTACATAGGTTTTACGCAAACTTTCTTGAATACCACTGTACACATATACAGCGTATCCCACTTATGCGGATACGTGCAATATCTATATTAAAATGAAGAATATATAAATTTTTCTTTTTTCCTTCCTATGTTGCCAAATTCCTCACAATATACATATTAAAAAGATATGCAACTATACAGGATATTCCACTTTTCCTGGCCAGACAACAACTTTAATTTTTTAAATGATGACATTAACTTTTTCAATTTTTTTCGAATTCTACATAAAAAATAATGACTACTTTCTGTAAAATACTTATTTCCAAATATTCACAGTTTTTAGGATATCTCGCTTAATGGGTTTTTCTAGTCAATATTCACTGCTTCCATTTTCTGATCCTGACAAATTATAGTTACAGCTAGTAATCCCATATTTTTATCAAATATTAAGTAAAGATGACTCTTCTTGAAAAATTTCAAAATTTTCCAATTCTTCAATTGACAACATTGAGAAATTTTGATCACACTGTATAACGCAAACAAGTTTTTGAAGCATGATTAGAAAGACTCAATCCTACTAAACATCTGATAAAAAATTGACTTAGTAGCTATTAGTATAACCTGTCAGTATCAGAAAATATAAACAACCAATTTCAAGAAGAAAAACCTTTCAAACGAGACATCTAAAAAACTCAATATTTAAATAGAACTATTGCACAGAAAGTACCCTTTATTTTTAATATACAATCCCATAAAAATATAAAAAATGTATATTTCCATTTAAAAAACGAAAGTTGATGTCAGACCTAGAAAATGAATCACCCTGTATAATGGGCTAAAAGAAATCCACAATATTTTTTTACTTTAGACTGAGAAATTGCCAAACACCTCTCAAAATTTCTCTCCAAATTTGACCTCTTCATTTTAAGAATAAGGTCCCACCCTTTACAGTTGTCCTTTTTTTAATCAGTTTTAGAAATAAAAAATTATATATCTCAATCAACTTTTAATTTAACATTTCTCTCCTCATATACTTGTAGGAAATTGAACGCTCTACAAAACAAGTCTGTTACAATTTCTTCGTAAACCTCACAGTTTGAAAGATATTTAAGGTTGAAGTCCGATTATTTTACGACAAATTTCAGATATACTTATAAATTTTATAAGTCCATAACAAAAAATCATTATGAAGTGCGTCATTTATAGTTTTTTAGAAAATTAAACTGCTCTACAAAAATTATCTCTTCTGATTAGTCGATAAAATAAAACCTTTAAAAAATATTCATCGTCAAACTTCAATGCACGCCAATTTTCACAGTTTTTGATAAATAATTCTGAAAATTTCGATATATTTTATACTTCAATAAAATTAAAATTTCTAAGAATAAAGAAATGTTTGAAACTATTTTTCTAATTATCTTTTACACGTAAACATTTTTCATTACATAGAAAATAAACTCGTACATTTTTTCCAAGCAAAAATCAATAATTTTAAATTATTAAAAAAATTACGTTTTTATTAAAATTATATTATAAACAGTATTCACCTTAAAAAATATTATTCAATTTATTTTTAAAAAATTTTTTTTTTTAATTACCAAGTGAGTTATAAAATTGTAAACATTTTCATTTCGTGGCGACTTTTTTTTTTAAACTTGTAATTTTAACCATTGAATATAATAGCGAAGAAATGTTTCGACTACATTAAGAGCACCACTAGTTGAATCTGATTTTTTCCACAATTCAATATCTTGGTGAATTGAATGTTTTACACTTTGTTTACATAAAGCTACAAGAAAAAATTTTCTATATATTTTATAAAAAAAAAATTTGAAATAAAGTAATAATAAAAACTATTAAAATTGGCCTACATTGAAATTTGACAATAAATATCTTTTATCCACTTCATTTAATCGAATAATCATAAGACCACTTTTGTAGAGCACTTAATTTCAAACAAAACTATAAATTGTGCATATCATAATGATTTTTTGTTAACAAGTTATAAAATTGAAATGCAAAACAGAACTTTGTCTTTAAACATTAAAACTTCAACAATCAATTTATTTTAAACCCTGACGTTTACAAATTTATTATAAAATACAATTTTTTTAGAACATTCAATTTCCTACAAACATACACGAATAAATATTTTTAACAAACAATTGATAGAAAGATATGAATTTTTTTTCTAATACTGACAGAACAATAAAAAACTGTAAAGCGGAAAACCTTCCTATTAAAATGAAGAACTCATTTTTGCAAAGAATTGTCAAAATATTTTGAACAACCTATTTTACACAGTACAAAGTTCAATAAAATTGTATATTTTTTTTACCCACCCTATAATGACCATATGGAAAATAAACTGTTTAATAGAACTTCTTATTCATTGAACTCGATCCAATTTAGCGAAAACGATTTAAAAAATCGCAAATTTGAAAAAATTATTTTTTCCAAAATAACTAAAAAAATTTACAACCGATGACAAAATTTTAAATAAGAAAATTAGAGATTTTAAAAAGATCTATCGAATCATTTTTAATAATTATCAATTACTTTATTCCTTCTCGAAATTTATCGAAAAAACCGTAAAAAATTTTCTCTTTTCCCTTCTTCTATAACTCCTTTACATCTACATTCCCGTACTCGCTATGTTCTGTTACAATATCTACCAACAAGCCAAAAAAGTAAATTGTTTAAAAATAGAAAATTATTAAAATTTGATTCCAATTATAACAATTTTTTTAAAAAAGAGATTCTCTCGAAAATAGACTAAATGTTATCTGCAAATAGCCTTACAGTAACACTTTTCAGTTTATTTTCTTCATAAAAAATCACAGTATGATGCTGTTACAAAATGTAAACAATTTTATTAATTTTAATAATCAAATAATAACTGAAAATGTTGAACTTTTTTTGGGAATTTTTTTAAAATGACTATTTCAATTTTTGTTTTATGAAAATAACTTAAAAAAATTTACAACTGATATTTTTTGACACAATAAAAATAATTTATTTTTCTACGATGATACAAAAGTATTCTGAAGACCAAATAATTTTTTTCTTAAAAAAAAATGTTACCAACACACTTAACATTTTACAGCCATACCCTTAACAAAAATGAATTTCATGTACTTCTATTTAAACAAAACTAAATAATAAAATACATTTTAAAATAAAAAAATTGTCAACTTCAAAAAATCGTATAAAAAAAATTAATTTTTTTATTCATGAAATTATATCGGCACTTTCTTTAAATATCTTTGTTATTTAAAAAAAACATAGCCAAATAAAGTGGAACTTTTTCAAAAATTGTTTTGATCCTTAAAATTAATCAATTAAACATTTTTCAACCGCATGATACTATAACTCTTTCCAAACAATATAAAGCAAATAATGTTCACTGTAGGACTATATTCACTAAAACAAATTAACCAATTTTCGAAGTCTTTTTTTTTTTCAAAATATCAATACATCTCAAAAAATTAATATTTTTCTAATTTTGAAAAATGAACTTTTTTCAATTGTCACACACAATACTTACAGTAAATAGCAAATATAGAATCATAAATATAAACAAATTATAAAAGAGAAATCAAAAAATTTTGAATGGTTTTTTTAATATATATCAAAAAGTAACATAACAATCAATACTTAAAAAAAAAAAAATAGACAGATCTTTTTCAAAACCTACACCTTTCTCATGAAAAAAATTTCGATGGGTGGAACATTTTATTTATTATCTTTAAAATACCATTTCTTTTCATCTTTCCAATTTTTTACAACCATATTCGCCATTTTAAATCGACTTTAAAAAACAAAAAACTCGATTCAAAACTATATCTTCTCTACAATCATATTTTTTTCATCCAAACATTAATTTATGCAAATTTAACATTAATCCGTGACAAAATACTTAAACTCATAGCCACTATTTGCATTTAACGACATGCAGAAACAACTAATAATTCAAAACATTTGTACATAAAGTTTTTTCCAATATGTGTCATGCAAACTTTCTTAAATAGAAATGTACATATACTGGATGTAACGTCAAGATTGGAAATAAATTATACGGTGGACTTTTTGATTTAAAAAATACAGTTTTCTCATATCAAGTTATGTTATACGAGTTTTATTTTCCAAGCTACAGAGCAGTAAAATATTTAAAACAATTTACTTTTTCTCCAATAACTTTCAAACATTATAAAATAATGGAACGAAATTTTATCCTTAACTTAATTTCATAATCCCCTAATATGAAAAAAATTGACTTTATAAGTTACTCAGTGACGTGGATACAAATTGTTCCGTAAGATTTTTCGAAGAAAAATTTGGTACGCTACTACTAAAAACATTCTTTTAATATTTTTTTATTTTAAACAAAATTACCCTCTTATGTTTTATTCCCAGCTCTTATATTTTTTCCATAAATAAAACTTTTGTAAATACCATTTTTCCCACTACTAACACCGAAAAAGGAAAATAACAAAAACATTATGAAATCTGCTTTAACTCAACTCCCGAACATGGTTATATAGACTTTGGAAACAACTATTAATTTTTTTAAATAAAAATTCCACCATCTAATTTATTCCCAACCCTATATACACTACATTCCATGCCAAATCAGACATATTAAAAATAACAAATTTTCTTTTTCCTTTATTTTTAAATATTTTTTTGTACCACCCTAAACAATTTTTCAAATAAATTTTAATGTTTTTCATTACTTTTCAAAATTATTTAAAATTTTCAAAATCAAACCTTTTTAACCATAACTTTATTAGTAATAATCCAAATAAAATTTTACTTTTATTGAAATATTTCTATTTCGATAACCTCTCCAAATAATAATTCAACAAAATTATTAACTGTTTTTCATTAAAATAATTCACTTTAAATTTTCAAAATGTATTTTTAAAGATGCATGTCTCTTTAAATTTTTGTGAACATTTTTTATTTGAAAGTGCTATTGTCTTAATAACTTTTAAAACAGATGCAGTCATCGGCCTTCCATTACTTTTATTTTGATATTTCAATATTAAAAATTATACTTATGTTCTCTATAACCCATTATAAATACCGATTTTCATTTGCTTTTTTAATTATTTCAAATAAATTTTAATACTTCTTAATTATTAATTGATTTTTAAAATCAATTAATCAATAACTACAACACAAAAATTTCATTTCATCATTCCAAACAACAATGAAAATTTCTTACATAAATACTCTAATTTACAAACTAATATTTTATTCCTTACAATATTTCAATGACATTTTAAATTTGTTTAACTACATTGTAACGCAAATCAATTTTTTTTCATCTAAATCGTATCTTAAATGAAAATTGAACACCAATATTCATATGACTTAATAGAATTGATAAAAAATTTTTAAAATACTTTCGAAATAAGGTCGAAAATAAATAAAAATTTTTGTTATAATTTTTTATAAATAGACAACATTTACTTATTGATTTTAAACATCACTTAATGATAAAACAATATTACAATAAATTTTAAATTTATTAAAATGAGTATACAATGACATAAATCGGTTCTTCTAATCATTTATTGAGAAAAAATATTTATTCTAAATTTTCAAAATTTTAAACAAAATTTATAATTATGAAAGGCCCACAACCGAACCGATCCTAAACGTCATTTAAACAATAATAATTTAAAATAAAATATTTTCACAAACATCAAAAAACACTGAAATTTTCGATGTAAAATTTCAAACTCAAAAATCTGATCCAAAAACACCTAATATCTTTTTTCAAATTTTAGCTATAAAAACCATCTAAAAACGAAAATTTTTTTAAAAAGAAAACTAATTTGAACCATTATTAAGAAAGTTATAACCAGAAAACCATAATACTTTTTTTCAAAATTTTATATATTTTCAACAAGCAATAAAAATATTATCACAGTTTGCCAAAAAAGATATTTTGAATGATACTGAAAAATATTAAAATATTAAGGATATCAAAAATATAAATTTTTCAAACCATCCAATCTAACATAGACTACCCAATTCATGCTTGAAAATCATTCAACTTCATCATTTAAAATTTCTCAATTAGACTATATTTATAATTATTTTTTAAATTAACTCCTTTTCACCATTTTCAATCAATTTAAAAAATTTCATATACCATATTTTTACCCTACCATTCATTTCCTAATTAAAACTGCATAATGATTGAACTGATATAAAATTTCAAACTTACACGCATGCTCTAATCGAATTATGAGTTTTCTGCGAAAAAAGAAAAATCAAGGACTAAAATTTTAAAATGAATCCTAAATAAAAGAATTTCTCTATTTGATCAATTTCGACAACGAAAATTCGATCTACAATATTTCAAAATTTTATTCGAAGTTAAAAATACGATTCCGTATGGCGATTTTCACATCTTCCCTTCACCGCCAAACAAAATTTACAACAAAATAATTATAAATTTTTTAATTTTCAATTTTAATTTAATAAATCTAAATTTATTATAAAGACACCTACACACTTCAAAACACAGCCCACTTAAACAATTATTTTTAACTTGACTTGTTGAAATCATGAAATTATTAATTAACAAATTTTTTAACTTTTATAAACTTCTACAACCCAACCTTAATTGCTACGTTCAAATCCACAAAACATTAATCAATTAACAGTTACATTACTTTAAAAAACGTCATATTAATATTTTTTTTCCAACTCAGCCATTTTCCTTCAACTATCTAAATTACACAATTAATTGTTAATGCTACAAAAACATTATTTTCTATAAAAACCACAGCACGAAACCATATTTTTAAAATCAAATTAAAAATATTAATCATAAAGCTACAATTCCACAAATCGAAACTATCTTCATTATTTTTTTTTTATAGCCAACACACCCAAACTCCCCTTCTTTCTCTTGATTTTTTATTTCTAAATATAGCTATTTCTCATTACGCATTAATTAAAAAACTTTTTTCTCAGAATTTAATTCTAATTCCAATGTACTCACACCCATATTTTTCGAATTACATTCACTATTTTTCGCAACAACTCATAACTCCACTAGAACAGCACCTACCGATACAATCGTTACAATTCAACCCAAAATTTCAAAATTATACAATACACATACAAATTAAATAAAAATCACTTACTTTATATTCGCTCATCTCGCACTCTCATCTGGACTTCCATGTACAAAACTTGTGATAACAACGACGCCTCATCTAATCACAATTCACTGAACATCCTACAACAAAAATACAAACTAATGTACACTATATTTTCATGTCTTTTGTCAATTTTTTCTTAAATTAACACTAATAATAAATCCACGTATAACGCAAACCAACACCACGTCCACGTTTGACAACAAATAAATTGAAATAAATATATAACAATATATGTATACAAATAAACTCCACCGTACCAACCCGTACCAAGATACCGAAAAAACTAACATCATTAAAATCCTAACGTCTCCAATCAATGCGTATAAACCATACCACATAGTGGGGAAACGATCGTGACTGGTTAAAAACAACTCTTGGGGCGTGGCCGATCATCGGACACTTTCGGAACCGCCCGCCAAATGCCGAATACTTCCACACCCTTCCCAACATTCACATCCGCAACGTAATCAGTTCCAGTTCTACCTCAGTTAATACAAGTACGGTCGTCGCGCAATTAACCCGTCTTAATCACCGCAGTTATTAGTTTTCTATAAAGTCTACTTCGTAACTTAAAATATTTCTACCATTTCCGGATCCTTAAATCAAAGTGTCTTGCGCAACTAAGTGTAAACCGATCCAACGATTTTTATACACAAACACCTACGTATTAACTAATATCAACAATTACTTCGCTTAACAAATACAAAGCAACGCTTCGACTAAAAAGAATTCATAAATTACAACCATTCGAAGCTGAATATTAATAAATAAATATATACATTGTCTTTTAATCTCGCTACGTTCCTACCTTACTCGATCCCTATTATAAGTGAGTGCTCCGGTATTTCAAAAAGATTACCAAAAGGTAAACCACACCAAATCAGCGTACACAGATTAGAAGCATCCGAGACTACAAAAAGTAAGTACAAGTATTTTTTGCTTACCTTATAACCCCCTCCACGCTTTCAGCCAAATTACCGACACAACGAAATTTTTTCTGTTTTTTCCTTCAGCTTTACAACTAATATTTTTCTTAGAACCCCCTGACGTTGTAGACAGCCGTTTATTAAATTTATTTCATCTTAAATGGTAATTTTTTATGCATAATTTTAAATTTTTTATATTTCTTTTTACTAACCGTAATTTGGCCAATTTACACTGTTAATTCATTTTGCTAACATCTTAATACAAAAAATTAATTTGTTAATTTTTCAACACTTTTAAATCAACATTACACTATTCAATGAAAACCATACGATATGTCAAAATTAAAATTAATTCATGAACGTTCATAAATTTTTCTTTCTTAAAACCGTTTCAAAAATAACATCCTTCTATATAAAAACAATTAAAATTTTCTAAATATTTCACATTATAATTCGATTTTATGACGCTGTCTCTTCAACTTTAAAACTTATTTCAAAATGTTCCATTTCAAACTACAAAATTAAAAACATATTTATTTTGTACTCCCTAACCGCCCCCATTTCATAATTTCCCCATAAATATTTTCAATTTTTATTTTTTTCTATTACTAATTTAACCGTAAATAACTTTTTCTTCTTCTCATGCCTATCTAATTTTATAATATTTTTCAAGTACAAAACCACTTTCACATCAACTTACAAATCCATCACAAATTATAAAATCATTAATATTTATAAGTATCAAACATATAATATTTTCTGATCAAACACATATACCCATTTTTTTCACTTCATCTTATATTTTCGCCAAAAATATCCAACTATCAACAAATTTTATAAAACATAATAAAAATTCCCTAATCAAACAACGCCACACACCTCTAAACATAAAAATAATAAATATGTATATAAAGGATGTAACATTCAGCTTGGAAATAAATAAAAAATAAATGTTTTACTTGAAAATTTAAATTTTTATCATACAAATCTTTACTCTACCAGTTTTCTTTTCCAAACTAGAGAACGCTAAATAATTTCAAAATGTTTTATATTTAATTTTCAATGCCTCTTACCATTTTCGATGGCTGACCCACAACTTCCCTAATAATGTTTTCATTACTTTTGTTTTGCTATATTTACAATGCGAAATACGCCACTTATTAAAGCTTTCTTTTATGAAAAAATTACAAAAGCTACATATAAAACGTAATAAAATAATTTTATTTAAAATTAAAAGTAGATTATATAAAAATAATAAAATAATCCGATAACGTCCCACAATTTTCTTGAAAAAACCTTATAGTACAATCCATACACACGCCACCATGTAACTCACAGTAAATATCTTTTCTGTTAATAAAGAATTATGAAATTAAACTCAGAATAAAATTTCCTTCCATTATCTTACAATGTTTAAAAATTATTGAAGAACAACTAAATTTTTTACACCCTGTAGCTTAAGAAAAAAAGCCCGCACAGTAAAAATTAAAATGACAAAAATAATTTTTTTTTAAACCAAAATTTCCAATGTTCAATTTGTTCCCAACCTTTACGTTACACCCACTATATCTAAATATTTTTTACATTTATCTATTCACAAATCACAACTTTTCACGCATGTTCTTCATATTTTTCTACCAAACTAACTTAAACCCTATATCTATCATCCCACACCCCACTAAATACCTAAGTAAAAGTCACAACCTTCATTATCCGCCACTACAAAACCATTTCCATAATACCCTACACTAATTTTTTTCTTTCATCTTTTATGTCCCTAAAACCCATACTCCCTTTAACTTTTTTTTCATTACCCAATCATTTCTACCACAATTATCCCAATACTCGTCTAAAACCAATAAATCCCTCCTATTAAAAAAAATTAAATAAAAAATTATTATTCAATGTCAGATACGCATTTTACCATTATTTGTGCCATACATCATATACCTAAAATGCCTAAAATGACATCATTAACATATTTAATACCCTACTTTAAAATACGTCCTGGTACCGAATAGTACCATCGCCCTTCCAACACATACCGCATTCCGACAAATTATCCAGCCCTAAAAAACCAATTTTATTCCGTGTTTATGCATGCACACGTGCGTCCGACCACACATGTACATTCCACAAGACCAGATATTCCATGACATCTTTCCAAATACTAGCAAACTTTACAATATTTATTTAATTTCATAATATCAAAGATTTTTATTTACACAACTCTCTATAACACATTACATTTATGATGTACACCCTTAATTTTGAATGACCAACTTTTATTAAAATTAAGTTTTTTTCATTACCTACAAAATACAGTAGATATATTTTCTCTTATACACCATATATTTTAAATTTTCAACATACCCTATTCCACAAAATTTAAATTCATCATAATAATAACTATTTTGTAAATAATAAATAAATTGCTAAAAATAAAAAATTTCGTATTTGCAACTTTTTCATCATTTCTAATAATTAAAATCTAATTTCCCTTAATTTCCGAAAAAAATTAGAATCTTATAAAAAAACATTCATTGCCAAACTTGTAGATAATAAAATGATATACAAGTTTCGTATTTACAATTTTTTCACAAACTCTAAATTTAGTAAAATAATTCAAATATCCAAATATTTGATTTTTAATTTTTTTCTAAAACAAAGATATAAATTTTTTCAAAAATTTAAATAAAGACTATTCTATTTATTTCCCAAACACACTATAATTTTTTTAATTTGGAATTTTTCTTTTTTCACCCGTTTTTCCTTCATTTCGAAATAAGACCCTAATTTCCAATGGAAAATTTTCACGTCCAAATTTTTACTTATTTACATAAAATCAGTAAATCTTTGCTTCGTTAAAATGTCTACTTTCTAATAATTTAACAAATTATACAATTCCATAATAAATTTTCTCTAATTATGCAAAAAAACGAAACAGTAGAATCCAAATATTATTCTCTCATCTTATCCTACAATTTTGATATAACTTAAAATTTACACTTCATTACTCAAAAAATATTTTTAAATTTCTTTATATTTTACCAATATATAATTTTTATTTTTACCATAATAACATAAAATTTTTCGTTTTTCGAATTGTTAAAATGCAAATTTTAATAAGCAACTGATGATTGTAAATTTTGATCAAATGAAAATTTTCCAATTCAAATTTTTTTTGTTTCTTCACATTTACTGAAAAAACACCATAGTGATGTATATTTTTTTTTACATCATCAAACAGTAAAAATTTCAACGAAAAAAAAACCACCCACACTGTGGGAAATATTATACAATATTCTCCCCACTCCCCAACCTTCATCCTCTCGTCATAATTTTTTTTTATAATCATTAAAATCCGAATTTCCATTTTCCGCTGACTTTTTTTCGAAAATTCCTTTTTTTTTTATTCATCGGCAACACCCCTTATCACTTAATATTTCAGATATTTTTTCTTCAAAACACTAACTCCAAATTTATCAAAAGTCATAATATTCAATTTTTTTTAATAACAAACACCTTTTCCACATTTTTTTCTACAACTTAACTTCAAATATTCAAAAATTTTTTATTCAACATTAACGTTGAAAGCATTAAAATATTCCAAACAACTTTTTTTCAAAAAATAAATCAGTGGAATATAAAAATTCAAATTACCAACAAAAAATAAAAAACACGACTCCACGATGAAAATTAACGAATAGCTAATATTTTTTACAATCCTTCCCAATACATTTAAAAAAAAATATTTTCACTTGACAATTTTCGATTGAAAATGAAGATGGTTTTTCCTTTTAAATAAAAATAAAATAAAATAATATTTGTAATGAAACAAATTACAACATATTTGGAACATAAATTGATTAATTTTCACGAAATTTCGTTGACAATATTATTTTTTATTAAAGATTAATTTAAAAAACTAATATCTTCATTATTTTAATTTTTCACATAAATTTGAAGATTATATAAAAATTATATTACTAAAAAAGTTATAAATATTTTTATTGCCTACAACTTTGCCATTTAACTTTTTCCCATAAAATTTTTCCAAAAATATAGAAATACTGTTTTTTACCCTTTAAAACTCACCCCCTTCCCAACCTCACATCCCCCATTAGTACATTAATTTTCCTCTCATTTCCATTATTTTCTATTTTCCAAAACATTTCATTCTACTATAATTTTTCTTTAACTACAAAATTATCGACCCCGACCTATAACAGCAACGCATAAAAAATACAAACAAATCCAACTTCCATTAAATTACAAATTTCAATATTAAAATGGAAACAAAATTAACTTTCCCAAATTACAAATTGCAAACATCCTCCCACTAAATACAAAACCAGTTTTACCTTTTTCATTAATATCTATTCAAATATTTTAATTCAAATATATTTTTCACAAATTAGAAATACTTGCTTTATATCATTTCAAAAATTAATTCCTTCCATTAAAATTATGCAATTTAAACATACTTACTTCGATCCATTTATAGCTGATTAATAAATTACATAGCGTTAAAATTAAAATTTAAAAATTCGAAATTCTTAAGTTTTATAATTAATTTTCAATAAATTCTTTTAAAATTTTTGCATTTCAAAATTGTATACTACAACACGAATCCGTTCTTAATTTTGCTGTAAACACTACAGACCGCTACGATATATTCCCTTGATTAACACAAAACCAATTTTCCCTTTTTTATTCGTATCTGTTCAGAAATTTTAATACAATTCTATCTATTTTTCACAAATAAAAGATACTTACTTTATGTCGATTAATTTAACAGTTTTCAATAATTTTTTTATTGTACTCAATGCAATTAAATAAAATTCACATTTATAATTATATGAAAATTTTAATATTAAAATTTACAATTTTTTAATTACATTCAAGTACCTACATCGAATTTTTATATTTGAAAAATGTGACTTCCACTCGTTTCTTTTTTTCATTTAACATTTTTCGATAATAAAATTATACATTTACGAATGAAAAGACATTTTCAATTTAACTAAATCAGTTATAGATTCTCCATTTATTCTGTAATTTATTAATGAAAATGACCACTTCCGTCGATCAGTTGCTTTAACAAATTATGTATTTTATTTTACTACATCCATACATAAATAAAAATTAATCAAAAACAATTAAATCAATCAACACAACAAATATCTTTTATTTATGATCAATAGATGAAAAAACAATATTTTTCTATTAAAACCTTTATACAACCAACAATAAAACTATTAAAACTAATTTTTATCAACCAAATGTACTTTTCAGAACACTCTCTACCATTTACAACAAAACCAAATACAGATTCGTCTTTCTTAAACCAAAATCCCGATTATTTCAAATTTTCAAAAAATTCCTTCGACAATTTTTTAAAACATAAAAATTTCGGATTGAAAATTTCTACTTTAACGCCCTGTTACTTTTATTTTTAAACACAAATAGGCCAAGCTCTATCACATTATTTTCACGTAAGAAACCTACTCTTACTCTGTATATCCCACTAATTTGAAAACCCCCTGTACATCTACACACATCCAAGATATCGACATAAAATTTGATTTCTATTTAAATATATAAATATCTACAACACATTAATTTCAATTTGCACACGCCATACGTACAAAATAATCTACAGATAACCTTGTATAAATACAAAAACATTACATGTTTCAACGTAAAATTTAAAAATCCATCAAAATACAAATCGCAACTTCCCTCCTCCTTCCCAAAACATATCACCCTGTATATAACAACCCAACAACGGCGCATTACCTCACTCCCGCGCAATAACGAACGGAGGCTCCCCTCCCTAGCTCCCCTCTCCAACTGCCCACACCACATCCCAACCGTACCACCACTACTACCAAACATAATAAAGAACGAAACAACTTCCACTCAGCCAGTCAGTCCACAACAAACGTTTAACGCGTTACCATCGAACGGCCGTACTTTACAAAAAAGAATTCAAATCTGTAATTTTCATTACGGACTATAAACAAATAATTTCGAACTCCGACAGTCTGTAATTTCGATTGCCGACTATAAACTCATAAAATATATTCGAAATACTTTCAACTCGACGACGAACAAAATAGTTAGCCTCGTACTAACGTACTTTTGCAAGTCCACAGAGAGATAACTACTCTCCTAAAATAAAAGTTAATGTTATAATTTTTAAAAGAATTCGACGACATGTCTATCTTCCACATTCGTAATTTTCATTACGATTCTAATAAAAAGAATTCAAGTCTGTAATTTTCATTGCGGACTTTAAACTTTACCGCCGTGGCAATCGCGTGCCTCAACGAGGGAAAAATCACCGGTGGAGTTGATTGACCGTTGCCGAGCGCTTGCAAGGATTTACGGTCTGTCGACGCCACAGAAGCAAGAACAGGAGCAACACACCGCGAGGCTTTGCACTGGGTCTGACGCCGGCGTCAACCCTAAGCCCTAGAAGCAACAAGACAGAGCCGGCGTTCCAACGACGGGGCGCGACAGTAAGCCGCCCTCGAGGAAGCGACTAGGCCCAAGCAGGAAAAAGACGACCAACGGTTTCGCGTTTCTCAAATATCCCCTAATAACGCATTTTTCGTGTTCAATTCCATCGAAAACAACTTCCTTCCTATTGTTCCACAATCACAATCCGACGCCACACAGTGGATCGAACTGCCACTCGCATTTAGATTCCTCTTCAACCACATAGTTCAACTCTTTAGACTATTTTTTTTCAAAATGTTCGTCTTCAACATCCTTATCGATCCCTCTTTTAAGATTTTTTATTCCCGTCTTTATTTCATTCAAAACTAACTCCAAAATTCGATTTTTACGAAATATTACTTAATTTCGACACAAATATTAACCTACACGACGCAAATTATTGCTTTTCAAATTTTTTTCAACACAATCTTTCTTTCGTTAAAATACTACAAAACTGTATGCGTAAAAATCCGAAAGAACATTTTCAATATTCCCAAAAACTCATAATTTTCCAAATATTTCCTTAAAACAAAAAATTTTGAATTGCAAATTTCGCGACCTGCGAAAATATTAGATAAAACAAAATTTATTTAAAATCACTCGAAAAATACTCAAAATTATTTTCCACAACCTTTAAATGTCTATAAAACATTTTCAATTTGAAATTCTTTTTAATTTTCCCAAATTTTGATCAACTGTTATGGAATTTTTTCTGCATATTCCTCGACTAATTCTAAACTACTTTTGATTCATTTAATTTTTCCCCAAGTTCCGAAATCTCTAAATAAAAAATCCGTTTTCCACAAAACTTTTTTGAACATCGACAATTTTTGCAAATACACAAACATTTTCTCCCAACTTTCTTGCACACAACTACGTTGTTTTTCTAAACCCCACGATTTTCAACTTATCAATTTTCCAAATAATTTGAACTTACACCATGAACGACCATATTTCCACCAAAATTCGCTTTTTTCTCATAAATATCGATTTTTCAAATCAATTTTCACAAATATTACCGAAATCAAAATTCCCAAAGAAAAAAAAAATTGAAACCAATTCAAATCGAACATTTTGAAATAAAATTCACCCCCAAACCGTGGAACTATGTCTGGTGTAGAATAATTTACATGTAACAATAACATTTCATCCAACAATACGCCTTTCGGATTTATTGACTCAAACCACCCCTTTTCTCCATCACATCTCTTCTAAATTGCGACTGACCGGTACGGACGAAGATAACCAACGGACAACTTTACCAGCACAGTTAGGAAACGCGATTCACAAAATAAATTCAAACGCCAATACGACAACCGAGATTAAAAAAACAACTCCGTAACAGATCCTCCATCACAACAAAGCATCCGCGACGCGATCGCGCTACCTTTTGTTATGAGAAATTTATTACAAAGATCCACGACAAAATCCTCTGACGCTATTACTAACTAAGAAACCCAATCCCATCACGGACGTTTTTCTGTGACGAACGATCTGCTACCGATTCGCTTTTCTAATCGCGGTTATCGCATTCACGTTCTAATTCATCCAGTGAATCGCGTTTCCTAAATCCGTTGAAAACATCATCATTAGCTCTCGCCGTCCATACCCATCGCTCCAAACTTATAAAAATTCTAATGTAGAAAAGCGGACCACACTTCTGAACATAACCACCCAACGGCATTCCACCCCAATTTCACGTCGATCTCACGAAACAAATCTATCTTCCTAATAATCTGCAAATTCCAAAATCTATTAACGACGTTTTCATAAATCAATTCCCCTTCGCTACTCCCACCTTTGATTTCGCAAACAATTAATTGAAATCATTCTATCTACCCTACCTTCGAAATCCACGACTTTTCGCTTCATTCCCCGAACCGCCGGAATTTTTAACAAAGGACCCCCTACAAATCTTATGGAAATTGTATCCCGATAAAATTCGCTGAATTTTTAATATGTAATAAACTTCATCATACTGGTCAATTATATCAATGGCCACAAAGCTCAAAAATATATAGTTCGGCCGGTACAGAGCTTTAAAGCTCCGAATATCCTCCACGGATTTATGTATATGCGTACTGTGTATAGACTTTTGAAATAGCCTATTTCATTTTTTTTATTATCTAGGTTTATATTTTTGAAGTTGCTGAATTCAGATATATTGTTAGATTTTCAAAATTGACAGTTAGCAACTGTCAAATAACTGTCAATGTGCTATAAATAAAGCCAAAAACTTGTTTTTTTTACGTTTTATCTTTCCTTTTTTTTTAATTCGATAAGTTCAAAAACGATATCAAATTAATAACAATGACTATCGGCAGCTGTCATTTAACTGTCAACAATTCTTCAAAGTCCGGTAATAAAGCCAAAGAATTATTTTTTGTTTATAACTTCAAGTTTTTTAGATAAATGAATTTAAATATGATATAAAATTATGTAGTCATCAGCTTACAGCTGTCAACTAACTGTCAAAATGCAATAATAGAGCAAGTAACTTATTTTTTGTGCTTAACTTTATGGATAAGAAATCAAACATGATATAAGTTTATAACACCACTTTTGAACTGCGTGATCTAAGCAACTTAAAGCTTTTTCAAAAAAGTAAGTTTTTGACTTTTTTATTGCATTTTAACAGTTACTTCACAACTTATTAACAGCTGTAGGCTGATGACTACATAATTTTATATCATATTTATATTCACTTATCTTAAAAACTTGAAGTTATAAACAAAAAATAATTTTTTGACTTTATTACCGGACTTTGAAGAATTGTTAACAGCTAAATGACAGCTGCCGATTGTCATTGTTATTGATTTGATATCGTCTTTCAACTTATCGAACTAAAACAAAAAAAAGATAACACATAAAAACACAAGTTTTTGGCTTTATTATAGCACATTGACAGCTATTTGACAGCTGCCAACTGTCAATTTTGAAAATCTAACAACAGATCTGAATTCAGCAACTTCAAAAATATAAACCTAGATAATAAAAAACAATGAAATAGGCTATTTCAAAAATCTATACACAGTACGCATATACATAAATCCGTGGAGGATATTCGGAGCTTTAAAGCTCTGTACCGGCCAAACTATCCATTTTTGAGCTTTGTGGCCATTGAGACAATTGACCAGTATGATGAACTCTATCACCTATCAAAAATTCAGCGAATTTGACCGGGACCCAATTTCCATAAAATTTTTGCGGGGTCCTTTCAAACATTTTTACTAATTCGCCACTCCACCAAACTCCGCGATCGATTATAACTCAATTTTTCCAATTTTAATTTTTATAGTCTTTTTCTTACTCGTACACAAACATATAGCAACAAGGAAGATTATGCAAAATTTCAAACGTTTTTAAGGCTCGTCACCATTGTCGACGTATTCTCCTCGTCATTGTCATTTCAAAGTTCTCGTGATCGATCACCAAGTCCAATGGAGCAACAACGAAAACCTTTAAAACGACAACTACGAAGAAAATACCAAACACCGACAACAACATTTTCCAAACCTTTTAAAAACACCATCGTCAAACCCTCATTATACATCCCCCTCCAACCACCAGCCGCAAACACGCCAAATATTTTTTTTTCACCACCCCCGCACCAAACATCTGCGCGCACGACTCCAAAAAAAAAAAAAAACATTAAATTTTCGTTAATATCAAATTTTTATCAATCGCCCATTAAAATGAAATAACGAATTTATAAAATTATTTGTGTTTTTGTAAAAATTCATACGATACCCAGAACAAAAACCAAAAATCGTCAATTTCAAATATTTAATTAAAAGAACATTTACAACAAATTACATTCATACAACATGTTATCCATTCGAGATTGAACGTTCCATTGATATTCAGAAATGAACCTATTAAAACCGAATCCGATTTATAAAAAAAAACTGACACTTTCATTTCATAATAGTGACATAAAATCGAAGTCCGGCACCGTTACATTTTGTTCAAATACCCCGCCCCCCTTTTCTACATCACGATTCTTATAAATTGCCAACGACCGGTACCAATAACGACTTCACCAGCAAACTTAAAACCACGACCCACAAAACGAATTCGACCATCAACACAACAACCACAACTAAACAAACGCATCAATAAGAAACCACCACCAACACACAAAACATCCACGACGCCATCGAACTACCTATCAAACCCCCGCAACAGATTCCTCGCCATAAAAGGTGGCACGATGGCGTCACGAACACTTTCCTATAGCAAACCACCTACTACCGATACGTTTTTCTTATCACGATTATCACGTGCGTTCTCATTCATCCTCAGAACCACCTTTCTACATTATAAAAATCATCCCCGCCTCTTCTCGTCCGTATCGATCGCTCGAAATTTATAAAAATTCTCATTTCTTCGAACACCGATTCCACAACGATACCACGAAACGAAACTCTCTGATCCTAAAAATCTGCAAATTCAAAAAACTATTTACGGTATTTTCATTAATCCTTCCCGTTCGCGAATCGCCGATAATTATATCGTTTAACAATCTCTTCCATACGTCCACCCATTGCTTAACCCCCAATACATAACACGCCCTTCCGCAAAAAATTATTTGAAAACATTCTCGACGACTTTTCACTTTGTTCCCCCAACCACGCAAATTTTTAATAAAACACCTACCAATTAAATTTCGATATTTTCAATTTTTATCGTCTTTTTCTTAATCATACACAGAGACATTTGATACCCAAATAAATAATCCAAACCTTCTGACATTTTTGCGGATCGTCCCATTGTCAACAATTCGTATCTTCCTCATCGTTGCCGATTAAATGTTCTCGTGTCTAAATGCATGCAAATGTCCTCGTCGACCGACCACAAAAACCTTTAATATAAAAGCAAAACGACAACTTCAAAACAACCATTTCAAAAGCCATCCTCACACCCCGATTATACATCCCCGTCCCCCTCCAACGACATGCCACAAAAACGCCAGAAATTTCCTATTACCCACCTCCCGCACCAAATGTCTCTACGCACGACTAACAAAAAAAAAAACGAAAAAAACTCATTGTTAATTTCAAATTCTAATCCATCATAAAGTAGACAGAACGTTTACAACTGATTCTTTACCAAACATATGTTATCCATTCCCAATTAAGCGACCAATAAACCTATAAAATTTGTCATTTCGAAAATGATCGTTAGGCGATAATATTATCAACGCTTCGCGAACGAATACGATTTACAAAAATTTCATTAATAATTTTTTAAATTTACAGATTAAGAAAAAGAGACATTTTCATTTCCTCATACTATTATAACATCGAACTCCCACGCCGTTGAATTTTTTCTCAGAAACGCCACCCCGTTTTCTACCTCCCCATTCTTATAATTTGCAAACGACCGGTACGGACGACGACTTCGCCAACAAACTTAAAAACCCGACCCAAAAAAGATATCAAAACGCAAACACGACAACCGCAACTTAAATAGCGCATCCGTAACACACCCTCCGCCACAAAATAGCATCCACGACGCCATCCAACTACCTGTAGTGTTTAACAACATAAACCTCTGGTGCTGCTGATTATATAGCCCGATCGCGTCGCGGATACTTTCTTATGACGAACGGTCTACTTCCCATGACCTTTTCTAATCACGGTTGTCACGTTCACATTCTAATTCGCCTCTGAATCACATTTCTATATTCGCTAAAATAGTCGTCCTTCGCTGTCATTGTCCGTGTACCCATAACTCAAAGTTTATAAAAATTCTGACGTAGAAAGGAGAAAGGCAATTCTAAACAAAACCCAAAGTACATCGAACCCTGATTTCTCGACAATCAAAAATTCTAAACGACCGGTTCGAACAACAAGACTCAACGAAACCTTCGCCAGCGAACTTGAAATCGCAACTAGAACAACGATTTAAAACTCGAACGCGACAACCGCGACTACAGAAACACAAAAGACACCATCTGCCACAAAAAACCATCCACAACGCCATCGAACTACTTTATAATAGACCCCCGCAACTAATTCCTCACCTAAAACGTAGCCCAATCGCGTCACGGATACTTTCCTATGGCAGACAATTTCCTACCGATACACTTTTCTAACCGCCATTGCTACATTCGCTTTATAATTCATCCTCTGCGTCGCGTTTCTAATTCGCTGAAGAAGTCCTCGTCAAGTCTCGTCGTCCATTCCCATCGACCGCCATTTATAAGAATCCTGACGTAGAAAAATGAGCGATACTTCTGAACAAACCCCTACGGCTTCAAACGCCCATTACACGACAATACGACGAACCGAACCTGTATTTTCCTAATAATCTGCAAATTCCAAAAACTACGATATTTTCGTAAATCGTAGCCGTCCGCGACACGCCGATAATCCTTTCGCATGCCGCTACTTCCGTACGTCAATCCACCGCTTAACCCCAAATGAATAACCAGCCTTCAACAAAAAATTAACAGCGAACATTCTCGACAACCTTTCGTTTCATTCCCCAAACCGCCCAAATCTTTACTAAACAACAAACATTTTTATCAATTCGCCCCTCCACCCGACACCGCGATCCATTCAAATGTGATATTTTACAATTTCAGTTTTTTTCGTCTATTTTTAGTCGTACGCAGACATTTCAAGCCGAAATGAGTTATGCAAAAATGTTTCTTTTCTGCACCTCATCGTCTATGCCGACATTTCGTATTTTCCTCATAATTGTCGTTTAAAGGTTCTCATGATAGGTCCCTTTAAATTCGCGATCGATTAAAATCCATCCCCGACCGACCCCCAAAACCTTTAAACGGCAACTACTAATATAATTGTAAAACGCCGACAACGACGACTTCAGTAAAACCATTTTCAAACACCATTATCACGCCATAATAAAACGTCCCCATTCCCCTCCAACGAAGAGCCGCAGACACGCCAGATATTTTGCATTACCCACCCCCGTACCCAAAATTTCAACGCGCCACTTTAAAACAACCGATAAACACTCCAATTGTTCATGTTTGATTTCAATCCATCACGAAATCGAATAAAATGACAAATTTATACATATGTTTGTGATTTCGTTAATATTCGCGCGATTCGTAAAACGAAACAAATAATCGTCCATTTGGAACTAATTCTTTACGATAGGCGTTTTATCCATTCAACATTTAGCGGTATCGAAAGTAATAGTTATACGATAGGAATATCGACGGATCACGAACGAGTACCATTTACAAAAACATCGTTAATTGTTCCTCGAATTTGCCAGTTATTTGAAAAATACAATTTCATTTCGTCATGCTGTAATGAAATCCAAATCCAAGACCGTTAAGTTTCGATCGGGATACCCGCTCCTTTTCTGTCTCACGATTCTTATAAATTGCCAACGACCCCTACGGACGACGAAAACCAACGACAACTTCGCCCGCAAACTTCAAAACGCGAACGCCACAACCGCCACTTAAAAGGCGCGTCAATGGCTGACCTTCCACAACAAGAAATCATCCACGACGCCATCGACCTACCTAACCCGTGCCAACAAAGATTTTTATGATGGACCCCCGCATCAAATTCCTCACCATAAAAAATAGCCAAATCCCATCTCAAATACTTTCCTATGACGAACACACTACTACCGATTCGCTTTTCTAATCGCGGTTGTCACATTCGCGTTCGCGTTCTGATTCCTTCTCTGAATCACGTCTCTTAATTCACTGAAAGAATCGTGTCATCGGCCTGCTATCGTCCTCCGTACCCATCGCTCGCAATTCGACTTCTAAACAAAACCCCCCCGCATCAGACCCCGATTCCACCACGAAACAAAACTATCTTTTCCTCATTACCTGCAAATTCCAAAATCTATTTCGCGACACTCCGATAATCCTATACTATAACGATCGCCTTCAATACCGCCATTTTCATACGTCAACCGACCCCTACGCCCCTTTCACAAACAAATTCATTTCAAGTGTTCTCGACAACCTTTCCTTTCGTTCCCCCAACACCACGAATTTTCAATAAATCACCAACATTTCTAAATTCGCCATTCCACCAGACTCCCCGGTCGATTTTAAATTTAAACGCCATCGTCACGCCATAATTAAACATCCGCGTTACCCTCCAACGACCAGCCGCAAAAACCTCACAAATTTTATATTACCCACCCCCGCAACATATGTCTGCGCACCACTAAGAAAGAAAACTATTAATCCTCTTTTTATAAACCTATACCGCCCCAACGAATTCCCTGCATCGCCACGCCTGTAAATTGTATATTTCAACCGCCAACACGATAACATCCGCAGCCCCCGACCACTGTAAGCCACATCCCCTTCTATGAACGACGATTAACCTACAACCGTCACGTCTATTAAAACCTACATAATCGACGACATTACTGAGATCAAACGCTACTGCCAAATTAATATAAACCGCTACATCTGCCACGGCGTCTACCCGTGACAAATTCCAGACGCCAAATTAATTTTATTACTTTTCAACTCGAACACATAATAAAACGCCCCCCTTGTGCTATCACCCTCCCGCGAACCCCAAAAAATCGCCTAATCTGCCCCATAAAAAACCACCTATATACGACTTATTACTTAATTTTCAAATTCGAAATGATTATTTCAAACATTCGCAACTAGCACGTATACACTAATCCGACCTTCCCCGGCTGCCGACCTCAAATCCAAATTGAACTTAATATTTAATCACACTTCACCGCTACTACGCAAAAACCCGCAAAACTACAACCGTTACCCCATTGAATGGCATTCGCGACGCCAACGAACAAAAATAAACGACTATTATTTTTGTTATACACCCCCACGACGGATTACTGGAAATTCTCCGACCCGAAATTTTTCAATCTGCAATTTTCATTGCTACTCAATTCTAACCGTTAAGAATTCGAACAAACTATCACCAATTTTAATTTTATTCCAAAGCCACCCTCTATTTATTTCCCCGACTGCCACATAATAATACCACCGCAACTCCGTATTTGTCGTTTTTCCCAAAAAATAAAATCCCCAGTTGTCCCTCACGATTTTCTTTCCGATTCCATTTCCCCCTCCCGCTCCCATATGAATTTGTAAATAAACTCAAAATATCCCACCCTACCACTCAAACTTCCAAATACCCGCATCCCGAAAGTTTATTTCCAAATCTCCTTCCCATATATACCCTCGAAAAAATTATCAACAAACACTCCCGCTTCTTTCTAATTTTTTTCTATAAAAACAAAGATTTCCCTGAACTTTTAGCCGACAAATAATTTTTCAAACTACCAGAGTTACGCAACGATTTTGTTTTCCGTTTTTTTCAGAAAAAATTCGATGAAGCAAACATTTTTTAGAATCAGTCTAGGAATTCTCAATTTAATTTCACAGATTTTTTGGATTTGGACATTTCTGTAAATGTCCCAACATGTGTCGAAAAATTATGAAAAATTTGTTTCAATATTGCTCCAATGATTCTAATCAATTTTTGGTTCATTTAATAATTCCCCAGTTTGCGATATTTCCAATTAAACATTTTCTCCCCACTTTTACGCAGACAATTTTGTAATATCTATCAAAACGAAGATTTTCTACTGAAAAAAAAATTCGAAAAACATCAAGTTGAACCATGTAGGACCACCTTTGCGCCGAAAATCAGTTCTTTTTCATTACAATCGAATTTTGGAAACTACGCAAAAACCGATAAAACTACGACCGTTACGCCATAGGATAACATCCCCGACGCCCGCAACAAAAAAAACCGACCAGAGCCACGACCAATTCCTCAAACTTCTTCGACCCCAAAAATTTCAATCTGCAATTTTCATTGCTACTAAAAACTAACTATTAAGAATTCGAACCCACGATGATATCGACTTTTCATTCTATTCCAAAACCGCCCTATACTACCTAACCGCCACTGTAAAATCCAAAAATCCCCGCCCTCCCCCTTCCGAACTAACCGGCCACGACCGCCGCTACAGAAACCCAATAAAATAACGCTACGAATAAAACCCTTTCCCGACCACGAAAATTATGATAAAAGATTTTTGTTATATACGAACCTCCGCGACGACCCCTTCCTCTAAATTAAAATTCCTACAATAACGAAACCGTTCATCCTTACCTCTAAAATATCTCTCGATAAATATTTTTAATTTCCATCAGAACTATACTTTCTTCCTAATTTTTCCATTCCTTAACCTCATTAAATTACTATTTTTTTCCATTTATTTCCCCGGCTGCGACGACTTTCCACGAAAACTTAAATTTTTTTTTTAAAATTACCTTATCCCGGCTAAACACACCTCCCCTTTCGCGATCTATGATCCCATTCCTCGAAATTTTATACCGAAACTACCTATATGCACTTTTTACAAAACAAAAATTACCCGTTGTCCCTCACGATTTTCTTTCAGATTCCCTTTCCGCCTCCCGCTCCGATATCAATATATAAATGAACTGAAAATATTCGACCCTCCGACTCTAAAACATCCAAATACCCTCATCCCCAACGATTATTTTAATGTCCCCTACCGATATAACCGCTCGAAGAAAGAATCAAAATCCTGCCGATACTTTCTAACTTTTTTCTAAAAAACGAAGTTTTCCATAAAATTTTACACGACAAAAAATTTCTTAAATTCAACCATCATTCCGCTCCGAATTTTTATCCGCTTTTTTGACGCGCTTTAAAATTTTTCAAATTTGCCCGTTTCTTTAATCATTCAAATGTCTCCCAAAAATCTAAATTACCCATTTCTTCGATACTCGCTTATCTGCGCCCTCGTTCTTTTAAAAACCTCCCTGTACCCCTGGTAACCACGACAAAATCCCTAACGCGAAACGCGAATCTTCACCACCTCGTCCCTTCCCGAAAACTACCACTATCGCATTCCCATCCCTCTACACCCCAAATAGTTACCCTGTTTCGGATAATATTTTTTCAAAGTGTTCGTCTTCCATGTCGCTATCGATCCCTCATTTAGGATTTTTAAATTCGGTCTTATTGTTTTTGAAATTTCAATCCAAATTCGATTTTTATGAAAAAAAAAAAAACACTTTTCGGCCCAAATGTGATCCTACCTGGCGGAAGTTGATGTTTTTCCAAATTTTTTTTCAGCTGAAAATCTACTTTTTCATAAATACTACCGAAACTGTACGCGTAAAAGTCGCAAGAAACATTTTTCATATTCCCCAAAACGGTCATAATGTTCCAAAAATTTTTGTACAGAAGCGACTCTTATTCGAAATTCCGGAACATGACGAAAAATTAGATGAACCAAAAGTTATTTTGAATACACAAAAAATATTTCCAGAATTTTTGGATTTTTTAAAAATTTTTGGATTTGAACATTTTTTTAAATATCCCCGAAATATGTCGAAAAATTTTGGAAAATTTTTTTTTAAGTATTCCTCTAGTGATTCTCATCAACTTTTGATTCGCCTCCTTTTTCTCCAGATCGCGAAATTTCGAATTTAAAAATCGCTTCTCCACGAACATTTTTGGATTATGACCGTTTTCCCGATTATAAAATATTTCTCTCCCGACTTTCACGCGAACAGTATTATCGTATTTATCAAAACGAACATTTTCCGCTCAAAAATATTTCCAAGAACATCTAATTACGCCATGTAGGACCACGTTTGCGCCGAACATCCATTTTTTTTCATTGAAATCGAATTTTTAAATCAATTTCCAAGAAAATGAAAACCAAAATCAAAAATGCCAAATGAAGGATCGATAGACAATATTCGAGACGAACTACTTGAAAAAATATTCACCCGAAACCGTTCAACTATGTTGA
>NW_019417718.1:42488-46957 GCF_000390285.2 Anoplophora glabripennis | reverse complement strand
CGGCTAAATCTGTGGTCAATCCGTCAATACACAATGCTATTGACTATCATAAAAACACGTGCCGTATACTCGACCAAGCTAAGCATCAAAATTCTAACCTCAAAAAAAACGGGTCAATTAAGGTCAGATATTACGAATTTTCAGAAAATAACAGATTCGCGCCAAAATATGACATACGGAGATTTTCGGGGTCACTGATCCGATGTCAATTTTGCAATATTCACGATGGCGGATCCAAGATGGCCTACCAAATTCTCAAAAAATAACAGATTCGCGCCAAATGTGGTTCAAGGGGGTTTTCGGGGTTGCTGATCACGAGTTCGAGGTCAATTTTGCAAAATTAAAGATGGGGATCCAAGATGGCGGACCAAATTTTCTACATTCATTTTCCTTATGAGTAAGAAATTTTTATTTTGTTAACTTTCGCTGGTACTTTTATTATGTACAATATTTATATATTTTATGGTAAATTCCATGTCCAGCGTTTAGTATAGAAAAATAGACACTGTCCCTTTTTGTTTCATACTATTACGCAAATACTTACATACAGGGTGTTTATTAAGTACTTATACAAACTTTAAAGGGTGAATCTTTGACTAATTTTAAGATAAAAAGTTCTTATGAACATGGGTCCGCAACGGGTTCTTGATATACAGGGCATCCAAACAAAAATTTGTGTTTAGCATTTTGATTATAATTTTGTATTTGCGAATTTTTATTTTTTCTAATATTCACTAATTTGGTGATAGTAAATTGTAACATAGCAAATGACTCTTTTTCACTTGTTTTTCAAAAACTCTTAATGATTCAACTTACAAAATTCCAACGCAAGTTTTTTACAAAACGGCTGCTTTCAGAGACAAGTACTAAGAGTACCTTTTGTACGTAAAATTGAATGAAGAATAGGTATTTAGTTAAAAATGACATAGAGTGCGACACAAAAAAGTTATGGTTATTTATTTAAATTCAAGTACAACACTGTATGTGTCGCTCTCTAACATTAAACAAAAAACTAAGTAAATATTTCAGTTTCTCATCATCAATACTCCCAGTTTCTCGAATGTCGTTAAACTGACATGTTATTGAACCAAAATATAATCAAAATATCAAACAAATTTTTTTTTTGGACCTCTTATATCTCAGAAACCAAGCCGTTGCGGGCTCATGTTCATATGAACTTTTCAACTTAAAATTAGTCAAAAATTCACCCTTTAAAGTTTATACAAGTACTTAATAAACACCCTGTATAATCTTATAATGTAAAGAGTGCAGTTATAAGAAGGCAGGCAACTGTTGTGTCACGTTTTGTTTGAATAAAATTACATAAAAGACAACCCGGCCTATTGCGTTCTTTTCTCTTATTTATTGCGTTCTTTTCAATTCTATCTTTGTATTTGTTAGTTTAGTGGATAAATATGACAGCACTGAAGGAGTTGCGTAAATAGGTATTGACACTGCAGTAGACTATATGTTCTAAAAAAATGTTCCTTTAATGACGTCACCACGTATATTTTTATTTTTTAGGTCTTACATGATGTCAAAAATGAAAAAAAAATTAAAAACTATACGGTTCTCATATTTTTAAACCTATTTTCATTTTGTGACGTAGTTAAAAAGTTGGAAAACATCTCATTATTAAAATTTTTTTCTTCAGCATTACAACTAACTCGCAATCCCGATAACCGTTCACGCAAATAACTAGCTGTAAAGTAAACAGCATATCTAGACTGCACCGACAAAATGAGTATTTACGTGATATATCCTCGTTTTATCCGGAATCTTTCATAATACCCACCAGTGGACTCCGTGGTCGCCCGGCCTAGATAAACAACAATAATAAATATGTTTTGTTGCTGGCTCATTTCGGCCGAACGTGCAAACAATCGCGGCCGTATCTGCATGGTGGTTAGGCATCCAGGGTTAATGATCGTCCAGAAATTCCGCCACAGATAAATTTGTAACAAATGATAGTGATTTTGAATAAGGTCGACCCGGCAACTAGATCGTGCCTTCGAAAGTTGTCCGCAATGTTAGAAGAACGCGTTCTGATGGGCTTAGCCAATGATTTACGGCTTTAAAATTAGATAAACCTTATTTGTGCGATTCGAATAATAAAATAATATCCAGAGCCAGAAGTTAGGCCGAGGGGTCACGCCCTCTTCTCTAGCCTTCCAGCCGACGTGAAAATATATTCCCAATCCAACAAAAAAAAGTCTTGTAGGTTATTACAGACGCTTGTTTTTTTTTTACTTACTACTTTTACACTATTCCTGGTTGCGCTACTGATGTCCCACCAATAGACAAAAGTCAACAATTTTGTTTTAATTTCTATATGATTCAGGGTAGGTTCCGTTTTCGAATAAGACCTACGAAGTTGTCAACAGAACCCCTATGAGTAAATGTAGCTGTCGATACTAGAGGGAAAACGTTCGGAGAACTGAAAAGTTTTCCGAACGCTGCGAAATTCGAACAGGGAAATCACAATCCAATGACATCACAGTGGGAAATATTGGAAACAATTCTCGCCACTCGCCAATTTTCATCGTCTCGTGATTTTTTTTTTTAATAATCTCGTGGTAATCTGAATTTTCATATTCCGGTGAGGTTTTTTCGAAAAACCCTTTTTTTTAATGCTTAGAGCGCGCCCCAACCTCAATGTCGAAGAAAATTTTTTTAAATACTCGATGTTCAGTTGTAGAAAAAAATCTCGGTACAATAAAGATATTTTTCATATTTTTTTATTAATTCTTAATTTAGCGAGTTTAAACTTAGTTAATGTTGGTTTTGAGGTTAGGTTTTTTAGATTCAAATTCATGGTTTGGGTATAACATGTTACGTAGGGTTCTATTGAATCTATTTCGTACTATTGGCATGTAAAAAAAGTGTATTTACGAAGTGAACATATGAGGTGTTCGAACGTCTACCCTGGTAAAAGTAAAACCGTGACACTATCCATCTGACTATCTTTCATTTCAATAAGAGGTGAATTTGTGTTGATGTGATATCACATTTGTTGCCTAATATGAAGTGGGTATATTCCAAAAATTCAAGCAACGCAACGTCTCCTTTCAAAAGTTACGATTCACCTACGAGTTAAAAACGCAAATTTAACAAGACCACTAATAAACGCATACAGTGCAGAAAACTTAACCTTAAAATAAATAGTTATTTCAAAAATTGGAAAAATCTTTTATAAACGCATTTTGTTTTGTTAATTAAATGTCTTTTCTTTAGCGTCGTGTTCCTCAATTCATTATCATTATTTATTTTTTGCTCCCTACTTTGCGACTAACTTGATAACAAAAAAAGATATCGAACCCTTTTTGGCGTCAAAATGTAGCTATTTTTATGCTCATCAAACTAACCCATAAAAAGTTTTATCCTTCTATTTCACTTTTTTAAGAAAACGTGAGACAACCTAAACTTGGAAAAATAGCGCCAATAAATAAACAACACTTTCGTTAGAAATTTCAAACTTACACGATATTCATCAATTTTTTGTACTGAATTCATTTATGTAAAAAAAACTATAGCATTGCATTTAAAATTTCTGACAAAAATCCATAAAACGGCGGTCTTTTGAAATAACGCCATCTATAGGTTTCTATATTGAGGTAGATGACATTACGCATTCACCACGAGATAAAGCATAAAAAGACCTTTCCAACGAGGTATAACACTATGGGCTTTTGATGAGTCCCTCCTTAAAAAAATGCATTTTTCTGATCAGACATTAGAGGCTTCCCCCACCCTTGAGAAAAATTCAACTTTATGTTTTGGTATGTACATTGCGTCCCCTAGCGGCCGAGCTACGAATTTGAAAACTATTTCCAGCGATTTCTCTTGGTCGATTTATTAATCAATTTTTTTTCCCCGAAACTCTAGGGCCTTTCTCTAATATCGTACCTCGCCGACCTCAGTAGGACACCCTGTATATTATTTTTTGAAAGTTACTGCTAAAATTTGATTAAAACATAATTTCTGCCGTCCTATAAACAGGGTGTTGCGGATATTCCGAGCAAAAATGTCAGGGGGTGGTTCTATTTGAAAAAATAATGCGAAAAGTTCATAAAACAATTTTTCCAAATGTCAGTGTTAGTCAAACTACATAACCTCAAAGTTAATCTTTTTAATTCATTTCTGTGCATAACATTTTTGACAGTGGGGCGATTTCTTTCAAACAATCTAAATTGTCAATCTCTAATAGCTGTTTTACATTGACAATTTATTCATGAATAAATTGATGAAGTTCTTCGTGAATTAATTCACGAATTTATTGGTAAACAGTGTGATTTTACACTGCTACAGACTTTGTCAAGTTTTTTGACGTATGAACCAGTTCTACCAATGAATAAAAGAAGCAAATAAATTTCAAAAATGCCACCTTTCCACTCATAATTGTAGTGATACAACAGAGGTGCCGTTCTGACACATATTATATAAATATTAGTTTTTGTAAGTAACAAATC